>NC_045795.1:28240225-28543255 GCF_009873245.2 Balaenoptera musculus
AATTAATGAATGAATGGTCTCTTAGCGTTTCTCGAATGGGTTATAGTCTATTAGAGAGCCATTTAATTTAACATATCATGATCCATGTTTATATTTCACTTATGGGGAAGAAAAGAGAGTAGAAAAGGATAGGAAATATCAAAAGGTGTTGCACATAGTAAAGTGTTATTGCATCGTACTTCTGTTTCAGTTTAATATACATGTGTATAATAGACATGATGTAAGATGTATTGCCTAATGCGGGCCACAATCAAAAGTTTTAGAAAACACACTGTCTAGAAACTTCTTTGGACTAATGTCTTAAGCAGACACGGTGATAGGTAAGGATTTATTAATAGGGAGGCAACTGGGAGAACTCATCAGAAGCATGGGTAGCTGCTCCTCTTGGTTCTGCTGGAGACAGGATCTGGATTTACGAAGGGGAAGGTATTGCCAGGGACATAAGGTATTACTTCTTGGGCACTTTTATTTTCCTCGACTTCGACCAGCACAGTGTTTGGCACATAATGAGCCCTCTGAGGTTTGATGGTGGGCTAAAATTTTTTAATGATTATATTAAGGGTTTTGAAATGTTTCTCAATAAGTTAGTTTTGCCACAGGGCCTGTTTTACTCGGGGTCATTAAACCTATCAAAAGCCTGCCCCAAATAACCCTATTGCTAGAAACTCTCTTATTGGAGCTATTTTTTAGCTATGTCAGTTGTAGCCACCCTGCTCTTGGTGATAAATAACCATCTCCTTTGGGAAAATGTTGGTCAATGATGTGAAAATATCTCTCTGTTTAGAGGCTTGGAGTCAGAAGACCTGGAGTCCAGTCAAGTCCCTGTCTGTTCAGGTGACTTCTCCTTGGGCCTCCCATGTTTTCTCTTTCATAAGATGAGGAAGTCGGACTGATTGGTCCTTAACATCTTTTCCACCTTTACTCCTTAATCAGTGAGTCATTCATTTGACATTTAGGCTATATGTTATCTAGATTTTTGGCTTGTTGGGAGCTGGAACCGGGTCTACTTGTCATCTTTTCAAGTGTCTAGTCCAAAGTGCCCATAGCATGCATTTTACAAATGTTGACTTTTGCAAGAGAAGGCTTAACTTTTGGTTGTTTTTAGCTTAGATATCTTAATGTCCTTATTTTTATATGTTATTCTTCAGTTTTCATTTCTTTATATTGATCTCTGTTCTTTTTGTAGCTGTGAAATGGACCTCCCAGAACAGAAGTTTTTAACAAGTTAAGATGTTGTCTCACTAACTGGTTTTTGTAGACCTTTTGAAGGAGGTGGGAAGGGAACAGATCTTAGCATAACAAGTAAGAAGCTGAATTTTATGCCAAGCATTTGAGGTAGCATTGAATAGTATGTAGTTTTTATTGTGAAGCACTGTCCAACATTACTAATAATTATATCCTGACTCCTTAAGATTCTTATTTTCTTTGGAATCCACCTCCATCTGTTGCCCTTTTTACTGCTAATGAGCTTCCTCCCATGGTAGTTGGAATTTAGGAACAAGGAAGAGTATTTATATAACAAAATTTTACTCAGGGTGAAAAGCATATGGGCCCATTTTGGTGATTGTGTTTATCTCAAGGGTAGGTGATGTGCTAGTTTAGACTTTTAAAATGGAAAGATTTGTAATTAAGCCTTATGCTTTCTAATATGTTATGCCCTTGCTTTTTTACTTCTTAAATCAGATAGTGAATTAGGCTTGTATATTTAAGCAGACAGGGAAAGGAGAGAGACATCAATTTATCCGGTATATGGTAGAACTGTTCCTATGTCAGCTTCTACCACTTCTCCAGTGTGGACATCTAAGCCTTCCTCAAATATGCATCTATCACAAGCAACCCTAACTATCCTCATTAATTGAAGTTGACTTGACTGTCATATGAGAATGTTCAAGAAAAAAATATTCCTGGTGCAGAAGAGCTGCAGTTGCCAACCAGATCAGGATTTTCTGCAGTGCTTCATCAAGGTAAAAACTGAAATTCAAACTCCTGAAACTTGAAGGGTGAAAATGCATTAAGGCTATGCCATTGCTTTTCTGAGGAAAAGCAAAGTCTCAGCCAGATAAAGATCATTTACAAACTAGAGACTTATTTTCAAGATTCTATTCAATTCATTTCCAAGCCAGTATTTTCATACCCAGTCATTGAAAATTAGCAGAGAAAAATGAGGTTAATCCTTCATTGGTTTGAGGGTCCTAGAGGCCAGCCTTGGGCTTCCAAGAATTGAAGAATCCTTGTACGCTGATTTTCACCTGCCTTCCTGGAACACGGTGGTTTGTGAATGCATCAAATATCTGTGTGTCATCGTGACTGATTTTCTTTGTAATGAGAGACCAATGCCTTCATCCAGACCAAGGCAAAACTCTATTATTCAAGCCTTGGCTTATAGATATCACTCTGTACCCTTAGAGAAGTTATAACCTGAGTTTGAATTTAATATAAAGAAGATCCTGCTACTTTTCCTACTGCTTCTCACACTGACTTGGCCTAAATGGAATAAGAATATGTCCTGGCCAGTGATATTTCCAGTGATTGTTTCAATTTTAAGTGGAACATCCTAAACTAAATATCATACTTAATAATATAAATCAGCAAAGTATTAGTTAAGAATATTTACTAATAGTGTTTGAGATAATAAAAAACATAGAGTATAACCATAATAGTCAATGATATAAACCAAATAATGAAGGAAAAGGAGATAATTTTATCAGAAAGGACTGGATATAAGTAGGTTAAACTACATTTTAGCAAGAAAAAAAAAAAGGGATGGATTTGGGGAGAAACAGGTTAGATGGCTCATTTCATTGAATGAAAACTAATCAAAATCGCACACACACACACACATACACACACATACACACAAAGAGAAACCAGTGAAAGGCACCTAACTTGTAGATTTTGGGGTGAAACTGTGATGCATATAATAAGGACTCATAATAATTAACAGCAAGTTGCTAGATTTACTCTATAATTCAGTCACCTTCCTCTTCCTTTCCTCTGTCAAAGTCAAGGGTCAGGGCAACTTTATAATATAGTTTACTGTGTTGGTACAATGTTTTGCGAATAAGAAGTGCTCAATAATTATTTCTTGAATGAATGACTTGTAATTTCACTAGCTCACAGCAGACATGAAGGAGATTTTTTTAGAAATGGATAAAAATCTGTGTTTGAAATTGTACATGTTCTTTGAAAAATTTTAGAACCATGACTTTTAAACAAAGCCAGTGAAAGTGATAATGTAATGAGGAGATTTTGAATGTCCAAACATGAGAGTATAGTCTAAATGTTGTATCTTTTGTTTGGTGCATCATGTACCTTAAAAGTATCCCATTGGCCATTTGATCATGAAAATGGCTTCCTATTCGCCCAGAGGAAAGTAGGGCAGCTGTTTCCATTAAATGGGGAAATAAAGTCATGAGAACTATTCTCAAACCTGAAGAGGAGCCAAGGTCAGAACCTGTATTACTTGATTTTTCCTCCCAGGTTCTTTGACTCTGTTAGCAGTTCTCAAACTCGGCCCTGGGGAGTCCTTGGGATGTGCTGGGGGTGCAATGGGCCTCAGAAAGAATTAAGCCCCAGAAGTCCCGGCTACTCCTTCCTGCTTCCGAACAGAAACTTTGTTCTGATATTTTTACATGACAAGTCGCCATAGATATTTAGTTTGAGGAAAAATTCCTGTGAATTAAAAAAAAAAATGTTTGAAAACTGCCCGTCCTCTACCATCCTGTAGTGCCTCTTTCATAATAAAATGGAAGGTAGAAACTAAACTTGAGATGAACTAAGTGTATCTTACAGTCTGGGTGGCTGTGCTTTGATCAACTGTTATATCCACAGACAGCCTGTAGTCTTTTTGTTGAAGTATTTCTAGAGGCGGGATGTCTACTTAAGACCTTAACTTTCTCTCTTGCAGACAAGTTAACCTATTTTTAAGATGCAGAAAATCCAAAAGGATGGAGGCAATGAGGTTGTATCTCTGTCATGAGAACTAAGTAAGACTGCCAAGAGGCTCCGAAGGGTAGAATTAATTGTAATTTTACTGTATTCTAGGGTTAGAATGGCTGTCTTACAGGTCAAAAAACTGTACTATAAAAACACAGTGACAAAACTAGATTCTCAGTGAAAGAATCCCGTTAACTAGGTTGACAAGGGTAATATGTTAGCCAGAATCTCTGTTCTGGTAACCTTTTCAAAAAGTGGTTTACACTTGTTAGGCTTCCCTTTCTCAAGATATATAAAAAAGACTCAGAGGGCTATGTGATGAGCATAAATTAAAACACAGTGAGGCAGCACGTGATCCCTGATGCAGGCAGGCAGACCGGCGGGGCGGGGCAGGAAGTGCTGGTGGTGCTGGTGATGGGTGCCCCCTCCCGTCTCACAGAGACCGCCGAATCCCGTCAAGTCTAACTTTTTAGGACTTCCCTGGTGGCACTGTCGTTAAGAATCCGCCTGCCAATGCAGGGGACACGGGTTCGAGCCCTGGTCCGGGAAGATCCCACATGCTGCGGAAGCAACTAAGCCCATGCGCCACAACTACTGAGCCCGTGTGCTGCAACTACTGAGCCCGTGTGCTGCAACTACTGAGCCCGCACACCTAGAGCCCGTGCTCCGCAACAAGAGAAGCCACTGCAATGAGAAGCCCACGCACCACAACGAAGAGTAGCCCGCGCTCACCGCAACTAGAGAACGCCCGCACACAGCAATGAAAACCCGATGCAACAAAAAATAAATAAAATAAATAAATTTAAAACAAACAAACAAAAAAACCCACAGTGATGTCTGATGGATTTCCTTGTTTCCCACAAAGAATGATGCCAAAATGCCCACCCGTGCCTCCCAGATTCAGTGTCATTCTCCCTTGGGAAGTTTTGTGTACCCAATACAGATGCTCACATTGCTAGACCTTACCATTCATTCTATGTTGGCCACCACCATTGATAAGCTTTCTCTCTAAGATGACTCAATATCGCTATGTAGTAAACAAAGTAAGTAAAGAGTGTTTCTGTTGGGACTAGGAGACATTCTTTCTCCTTTGATTATTTATTGATGAGATGAGTTTAATGCTCAGAGAGGGACCATCTTTCTATGATTTCCAAGTGTTTGTGGTTCCTCCTTTCTATTCCCCCTGTGATCTTTCTTTTTGGTTTATTATTTATTCCAGTCTGTTTATCCCTTTGCCCTTTCTGCTCATTCTTAACCTTATCCTGAAAGATGAGAACCCTAAAGCAGTAGCAGGTTACGTGAGTTCCTGTATTCCCCACCCTATCCAATCCGAACAAGGTTACCAACACACCATCTACTCACTCAGGTCAGCACTGCTGTGTGTCTATAGCAGTCTGGCCAAGGGAGACATGTCTGTCAAAGGAGGCCTGTGGGCTTCATCTCTATGCAGCCCCTAATTCCAATTTCCTTCACATTCTTTGCTCAGACCAAAACCAAACTGCTATGTGGCCAAATATACAAGGCTGTTTCATGTCTCATGATATTCCTTTTCCTAGAGATTCCTTTCTATCTCTGCTTTGTTCTGATTTTCAAAGCTTAAATGCCTCTTGCTCTATGGAAATTTTTAATGACTTCTAAACCCAAGAACGACTGATTTTCCTTTTTGCTTATCCTTGTTTACATGCCTATATTTACTTCCATGTTAGGCTGCAGAGCTTTCATTAGAAAGGATCAACTTACTGTTTTTGTACCCTTAGCAACTAGTAGTGGGCCTAGCACAATTAGGAAGTATTTTTAAATTATTTTTGGACTGACCATTCCGCCATATTAGCCCACTATGCATAACTGGCCTTCACCTTGGGTTCCTTGAAAAGCACTTGTGCCTGTAACTCTCTGTTTGCACTCTCCATCATCACCAACAGTTTTTCTTCTCTACCTTTCTCTTCCCTGATCTTTGCTCTGGAAGGCTGATCCCTATGGACTGCATCACCCAGGCCCCCTTTTCCTCTGGCTTTGGGTTGGATTTGGCCACCAAGAGGCATCACCAGGAGATAGTAGGGCAGAAGGAGAAAGAGGTCAAGGTCTTTCTTCCCTGCTCCCTCCCTCCCTGCATTGGCACTATTTCTCTGGCAGTAACTCCAGTCTCTGACAGGCAGCCACTCCTCTGTATATATAGCTCTTACTGGACCCTGATCATACTATTTCCTCCCTTTTTTCTGTTAGACTTAAAAGTGGTAACAGCTTCCTGCTCTTGATAGTCTCTGGGTACCTCAACATCCCTTGTTGTTGTTTTCTTTCCCATTGGCTCTGCTCATATCTCTGTAAGTAGTCTTTCAATTAAGGTCTTTTTATTTATACCATTTGAAGGATTTCTATATGTCCTGCCAAGACTTTCAGTCTCTTGCAAGATATACAGCATCCCAATATCTTGCTGAATCTGACATTCTGCCCTCAAGTCCATCCACCTACCTTAATTCTCTGCTTAACACTAGCCAACCAACCTTCTCTAAGGGCACTGAATCCTACTCTCTACCAACCCAACTCCCAATGGACCTAAGGAGCAGTCTGCCTTGCCTACCTGAATTTGATTAGCAATTGACAGCTGGACATCTGCAGTCATGTTCTGCCTGCCATTTTGGACATCTTAAGTTCACAATGTCCCTTGGACAGTGGGCAGTGTATCTCTTTTTAGAGGCCATTCTTGTGTCAGGACTTTGCTTTCTCCAGTAAGCTGAAGTCTTGAGGGCATGCAAGCTTCCTATGCAGACTTGTTTTTGTACTTTTCATGGCTATTATGATATGCCGTTTTTGAGACAGATCCTACAGAAAAAGTTTTAAACACACATGTTTTTACCATCACCCTTGGTAAAACTTAGGGCTGGCATTAATAGAGGCTATGCCTTCTGCAAAGCAAGAATGAGAAATTATCTCACTGGAAAATTCCATATCATCATAATCATTTTTAGGTCATGGTGGCTATTTTCTTTCTTGTACCTAGTTTAAGCTAAAAGTAGTTTGATATAAAATTGCCTTACAGTCAGATTTTCCAAATATATATAAAAAGAGGCTGCCTGTCCTTGTTTTGTGCCATGGTGCCTGTGCTTTTGCAGCTGAAAATAGCATTGGTGCTCGTTCTTGGCACATTTTACTGCAAGCTTCTACCTAATTTGCTGTCCACACTCCCCCCGAAGTCCTTTTCAGCATTGCCGCTTTCCAAGTATTTCCTTCTCATGGACTATCTATGTCTCACTTTCCACAAAGCTATTCATTTTCCAGTTTTGAGGTTGACACACATCCTTCTACTAACTCTCTTCTTGCTAGAAACCCTGTTTTCCATTCCTGGGTAGTAGGTTTTTGTTTTTATTTTTTTCTAATTCATTTTTTTCCATTATTACAAAAACAGTGCATTTTTAGGAAAACATTGAAAGATAAACAAAATCTAAAACCGTCATCCAGAGATAATTGTTGATAAAAATTTCATGTTTATTCTTTGACTATATCTATAGAGAGATAAATATGTCAATATATGAAGCAAAACGAGATGACTGTATATATACTATTATGCAGCCTGCTTAATTCAATAACTCAACAATTTCCATATGCAAAAAAAGTGTAAAACCTGAATATATACTATTTTCACTAATAGTTATATGTTAACATGTGTGAATAGTGCTCAGATTAAAACATAGAACATCACCAGCATTCCTATAGCCTCTTTCTAATCATACCCTCTCCCTCGCAATAATCATTATCCTGACTTTTAAGGTTATCAGCTCTTAGCTTTTCTGCATAGTTTCACAACCTATGTTATAATGTACATAAAAATATATATTATTATCTCTTCTAGGTGAACTAAATATTTTATCAATGTAAACTGATTTTCTATCTCTAAAAACAATTTTTGCTGTAAAGTCTGTCTAGCTTCATCAGAATCTTTCGTTTATATTTTTAAAATATATTTTTTTCCATTCAACCTTTCTGTTTTCTTAGATTTTCTATATGTGTCTTGTAAGTTGCATATAGTTGGATGTGGAGATTTTTCCTGTCGTAATGATTTTTGTCTTTTAGCTGATGAACTTAATCCCTTTAGTTCCTTTAATATAATTTCATATATTCGAGAGTTTAAATTTACCATTCTATTTTGTGCTTCCTATTTGTCACACACTTCCGATATATATTCCTATCTATCTGCCTATATATATATATATATTTGTTACCTTTTTGGCCATCTTTTGGATTGAATTAATACCTTTATTATCCCATTTTTCTCCCTTTGCAAGTTTGAAAGTTAAATATTAGCTTCTAATTTTGTGATTGCTTTAGAAATTATAATATTGATACTTATCAAAATCTAAAATGCATCAAAACCTTCATTTTTCTTCCTTATGTAATAAAATAGTTAGATCATTTGAACTCCATTTAGACCCCCTCCTGACTTACCTGTTAATCCTGTCTACCACTTTAATTCTAATGTTATTATTTAACCTCAGTAGACATTATTATTTCTTTTTTATATAGTACATGGTCTTTTACATTTACCCACATACTTACTACTTTTTTGATTATCATTTCTTCTTACATCTCACACCTTTCATCTGGAGTTACTTTTTTCTGTCTAAAGGAAATTACTTAGTACCTTTAGAGATGTTCTGCAGGTGAAAAACTCAGTTTTTTGTTTCTTTATCTGAACATGTCTTTTTTCCTCTCATACTTGAAAGTTATTTTTGCTGGGTATATAATTCTTTAATTACATTGAAAATAATGATTCTCTATCATCTTATTCCACTGTCTTTTTCCTCTATTTTTAAGATTTTTCTTTGTCTTTGGTTTCCTGCGCTTTCACTATGATATATCTAGATGTGGATTTCTTTGTATTTATCTCACTGAAAATTCATTAAGTCCCTTGGTTTCATGAAGTATTGTCTTTCATAAATTCTAAAAAATTATCACTTTTATCTATTCAAATGTTATTTCTATCTTATTTTTTTCCCTCCCTGTTGAACTCCAATGAAACATGTTACAACTTTGCATGTCTCTTATCCTCCCTTTGGCATTTTCCCTTTGTCTCTCTGTGCCGAATTCTGAATAATTTCTTCTGTTTGATAGAATAGTTTACTAATTTTCTCTTTTGCTGTATGCTTGAGGGTGAAGCCCTCATGATTGGGATCAGTGCCTTTATAAAAGAGACCCCAGAGAGCTAGCTTGTCCCCTCTACCATGACGTACACAATGAAAAGGGGCCATCTACGAACCAAGAAGTGACCCTTCACCAGAAACTGAATCTGCCAATACCTTGGTCTTAGACTTAGACTTCCTAGCCTCTAGAACTGTGAGAAATGAATGTTTGTTGCTTTTAACCTGGTTTATGGTATTTTTGTTATAGCAGCCTGAAGGAACTAAGACACTGCACCTAGGCTATTACTAAAATACTTATCAAGTTTTTAATTTTTATTATTGAATATTTTTATGTCTGCAAGTTTGACTGAGTTGGTTTTTGAGCCTATGTCTATACCTATTTTGTGTCATTTGAAGATACTTTCAAAGTTATGTATTTTTAAAAACAGTAAATGTGGTCTTCTAAGATTTTTATATTCATTATATTATCTGGGGTCTCTGTGGCTCTGCTGCTGTCTGTTGTTTGTACAGGTCTTAAATCAATCACCTTATTTCTTTGTGTGCCTAGTTATCTATGAGTGTGTGGTAGTCATTATCCTTGAAAAAAAATTGTGTGTTTTCAGATTCCTGTAATGCTGTTCTCTCTTCCAAAGAGGCTTGTGTTTGCATCTGTCTGGCACCTGTGGACACTTATGATTGGAAACATCTCAAATGTAGTTCCCAACTTGAGGTTCCTTGCTCCATCCAGACTATGGTATCCAGGGTGTAGATGTACACAAAGACCCATCTATAAAAACAACTTTTACGATTTTTTTCCTTTTCATTTTTCTTCTCTATTCTACTCAGCACAGATACCATCTCTATAGTATGTCATTGCTGTGAATATGTGGCCTTTGAGATCCCAGCTTGAGGTGGGGAAGGTGTCTCCATAAGACTTCTCACCTCGCACAGCCCATAAAACTAAATTTCTGCCCTCCCTCATAAATGAAGGCTATTAATCTGAAGCCCAAGTGTGCAGTATTATTATTTAAAAAAAAAACAAAACCTCTCAATGAAAATAGAGTTGCTGTGAAATTCTGCTTAGCACTCTACTCAGTCTTAGCCCAAGAATTTATCCTTAAAGTTCCCCACTATATTTGCAGCACTTTAGTGATTTTTAGGACAAGGTTTGTTAATATATTTTGTGTTTATTTTTTATCTAGCATTTTTCTTCTTTTTGGCTAAAAGGTTGATCCAAATAGCACGATCTTGTAATATCAGGAAGCAGAAACAGCTGCAGTGTCACTTTTAATGGCTGGATATTATTCTGGACTCTGTTTTTAAACCATTATTATTTTAGTATTTTCATGATATACACGTATTGTGTGCTTAATGTTAATATTAACTGCTTTCTAACCCAAATTTGTTTTTCACATAATTTCATAGGTTACAATTTGTTCATTATCTTCAATTTCTGATTCAGTAGATAATATTCAGATACAAACTTTTTAAAGCTTACTTTTACTGTAGACCAATTAATACTTTTCCTTTGAAAAACAGGCATCTCCTTCTCAAAGGAAAGGGTTTGCCACTATGAGAACTTTAATCTGAATTTAGAAGCAAAACGTTTCCATACACAAGGTGCACTAGAATGACACTATCTAGAGTAAGACACTACTACATCACCAGTGTAGAGTGCAGTGGTCAACAAGTGCCTTCCCCCTGCAGTGACTTGCTTTTCATATCCATGTTCAGGAAGTTGAGAGGATGCCAGTCACTATATTACTAGACCATACTGTTGATAATCCTATCCTACAATTTGATGTACATTTTGAGAGAAAACAGAAATAATATTCATGGAGATTCCTGAGTTCACAATTCAAAAATATCCGTCTTTGGAGTATTCTGGGTTCAAGTTTCATTAGACCAGATTGATAGAGAACATAATTCAGCTCCACTAGGCAGAACAGATCCAGTGATTTGATGACAGTAAAGTACAAAGAACCTCTTATAAACCAGTGAAGACAGTTAAAAACAGATACATATACCTTTATTTTTGGCCACATGGCACGTGGGATCTTAGTTCCCCGACCAGGGATCGAACCCGCACCCCCTGCATTGGAAGTGCAGAGTCTTAACCGCTGGACTTCCAGGGAAGTCCCCAAGAACAGGTACATATACCTCTTTATCAAAAGGTTCTGAACTTAAATGCCTTGGGGGACAGGTTGCGAATACTGATACGTTTACACTGGTATGTGCAATAGACTATTATAAGACAATAGGGAATGATGGGGATTGGTGCATGAGAGAATATATAGACAGCCAAAAAGCATTGAAATTTAATTTTTAAAAAAATCCACTACCTATATGAGATACTTCTGCAAGCCAGGTTGTATGGTCAGGGAGCCAGGAAAACTGACAGTGGAGATTTAATAATAACTAATAAGTATTCAGCACTTAGAATGTTCCAGTAATAATACTTTACAGGTATTAATTTACCTAATCTTTATAATAATCCATTGTATATGAACTTTAATTATAGATCAGAACAATGAGACAGAATTTTACTCATTGGCTGAAGGTCATATCAGATAGTATGTGGTAGAGCCAGGGTACAAACACAGCAGCTCTGTCTCCATCTATGCTCTCTGCCACTAAGTGTATTGTCTTTCCAAGTCTTCATAAGTAGCTAATTATTAGACAAATTAAAGTTCTAGAAACAAAATTAATACTGTCTACCAGATTTCTCTCAAAACTCAGACATATTTCTATCTGATAAAAAGAAAAAAGTATACATAGTATTAATATAATATTATATCATATTAATATATTAATTGTATACACATACACACAATTACTCAGTTCAGTATAGTTTGAAATTTAGCATGAAGCAGGTCTGCTTTGGCCTCTATTCAAAAATAATTTAGATACTGAAAAACCAAAAGAGCCAAAAAAAGAAAACAAAGTTTTAAAAGGAAAAACTCACCTCAATGTAATATCACCACAAGTTTTTCTCATCATGTAGACTCCATGGATATTGCTAAAAATATCAGTGTGTTTGAATGAAAATTCATATGTTGAAATGTTAGGCTTTCTATACCTGAAATGAATGGTAAAAATAGGGCAGAGTAATAAAAAGTTATTTGAATATGCATATACAACATAAATAGCAGTTGAATCAGCATTAATTTTGTTTAATTAAAACTATCAGTAGTTTTTTTTCACCTTCCATTAAATGAAGGATTTCTTCTAAGACAAGAATATTGAATGGGAATAGTTATATCATAAACTTTTCTTTCTCCATTTTTTACATATTTCTAACTTCATAATGCTAAAAAATATTTTGACTAAATATATGGCTTTCATACAGCATTTTGCTATCTTGGCAAATCCTTTGTTACCACAAATAATTTTATTACTGTTCAAAAATATTAGACCATTCTAGCTAGTTACTTCATAGAATTCCATGTGTCCTCATGTCTGTCTTTGTACCACTTGTAAGTTTTTAGCATGTCCTTCCTTTTGTGCTGTGTGGCCTTTTTCAATATTTACTTAAGGCACAGAGAACCAGTCCTATCACCATGATAATTTTTATTCAACTATGTCAGCATAAAGGAGCAATAAGAATAGCAGCTCTGCACAAGAAAGGCAGGAGTCATTAAGAAGTTAGCGTCTGGGCTTCCCTGGTGGCGCAGTGGTTGAGAGTCTGCCTGCCAGTGCGGGGGACGTGGGTTCGAGCCCTGGTCTGGGAGGATCCCACGTGCCGCGGAGCAGCTGGGCCCGTGAGCCACAACTACTGAGCCTGTGCGGCTGGAGCCTGTGCTCCGCAACAAGAGAGGCCACGACAGTGAGAGGCCCGCGCACCGCGATGGGGAGTGGCCCCCGCTCGCGGCAACTGGAGAAAGCCCTCGTGCAGAGACGAGGACCCAACACAGCCAAAAATAAAAATAAATAATAAAAAAAAAAAAAAAAAAAGAAGTTAGGGTCTGACGCAGACATAGTAATGGACTTGAGGACACGGGGAGGGGGAAGGGTAAGCTGGGACGAAGTGAGAGAGTGGCATTGACATATATACACTACCAAATGTGAAATAGATAGCTAGTGGGAAGCAGCCGCATAGCACAGGGTTATCAGCTCGGTGCTTTGTGACCACCTAGAGGGGTGCAATAGGGAGGGTGAGAGGGAGACGCAAGAGGGAGGGGATATGGGGATATATGTATACGTATAGCTGATTCACTTTGTTATACAGCAGCAACTAACACACCACTGTAAAGCAATTATACTCCAATAAAGATGTTTAAAAAATAAAAAAAGAAGTTAGGGTCTGAGAATAATTCCAGGAATCACATGAAGAGATACATTATGTTTTATGAATACAAATCAGTTTTCAAAAGTAAATGGAAATGTATTGGAATGGTCACAATTAAATTAAAAATTCCCATATTATTCATTTCATTGCAGAGAACTGAGTTAACCCTATACTCATGTTAAACTCATAGAGAAAATCTTAACACAATTGAAAACATGAAAATTTGTCTTTAACCACAAGCTTAAAGAAAATCTTAAATTATAAATTATGTAATTGTTTTCCCTACCTTTGAAATTCCTCCAATACAAGTTATATGTCACATCTACTTTAATTTCCATCATAGGTGTGCTGGGGTTTAGGGTGGCTTCCCCAAACTATGCCACAGTGGCATCTTGATTATTTTGAATTAAAGCTGCTTGAGAAGCAGCTGATGAAGGAAACTCTGACCCTCCTCTGTCCTCCTGAAAGCACGAAATAAATCTCTCATGTGAAAGGTGCCCTCCCTGCATCTGGAGATAGAAGGATAGCCTATTGCCAGAAACAGGGAATTTGAGGCTGAGAAGCCTGTGAAAACAAACCTTGTTACTTCTTTAATTCACTATCCCACGCCCAAACTCTGTTTAGATTTTTCACCAATTAAACAGCCGAAACCTAAGTTTCTTTCTCTTGTCAATTTCTTACAAATTTATCGTTTCTTTGTCCAAAAAGTACAGTAGCTGCCTGCTTTGGCCACTTCTTAGGTCCTATTTCTATGAGTGCTCCATGAGCACAAATTAAAATTTGGGCTTTTTTCTCCTGTTAATCAATCTTGTGTCAGTTTTATTATTAGTCCAGCCACAAGACTGGGGTAGAAGGGGAAATTTGCCCTCCCTGACAGGTCCAGTTATTGACAAACTACGTGTGCATTAAATTGTTAATTAAACCATACTCGTAATATATTAACATTTATCTTCCTTTCTGATGCATAATCACTGGTAAATATCTTCTGAAACTGTACCCGTATATGTACCTTAGATATTCTTTAAGCATCTATTGATCCGAACTAAAGCTTTATATGAAATAGCAGCTTTCATTAAAAGAATCATTAAATGAATCACTTTTAAAAGATTTAAAAGAATCATTTTTAGGGCAATATTACCCTTAAATCATTGTTTTTTGTTTTGTTAATTTTTTTTTTAATACCATGCATTTTCTTTCCTCCTTCCTTTCTTCCTTCCTTCCTTCCTTTCTTTCTTTTCTTTTCTTTTTTTTATTTTTGGCTGCATTGGGTCTTCGTTGCTGTGCACGGGCTTTCTCTAGTTGTGGCGGGTGGAGGCTACTCTTCATTGCAATGTGCAGGCTTCTCATTGCGGTGGCTTCTCTTGTTGTGGAGCACGGGCTCTAGGTGCGCAGGCTTCAGTAGTAGTGGCGCACGGGCTCAGTAGTTGTGGCGCACAGGCTTAGTTGCTCCGCGGCATGTGGGATCTTCCTGGACCAGGGCTCGAACCCGTGTACCCTGCGTTGGCAGGCGGATTCTTAACCACTGCGCCACCAGGGAAACCCTAAATCATTGTTTTTAAGATTTAATTTAATATATAACAAAGAAAGGAATCCTTGAATTTTTTGCAGATTTTAGTAATTAGGAAGTCAATGATGATTATCAAGTTATATATTTATGTAGAAACATTACTAATGAAAAATATTTATGATAAAACACTTATTGACCATTTATGTCACTATTCAAACAGAGCCTCTCATTTCTATTTAAATATACCATATTACAAGGTGAAGGAAATGTGTTATTCTTTTTGCTTAAATATTACATATGTTGTAGTGCCGTGAATTTACATAGGAACTGGATTAAAATGCCATTCCGTTTACTGAAATGTTTGATATTTATGATTTATAGTATTTTTGTAAATGTAAAACTAGAATTATCCTGTTTTCTAGGTTCTAAGATTATAATGACAGGTTAGCATAGATTACCATAATATTTAGAGTTTTAATTTTGAACTTCATAGGCCTTAAGCCATTAGCATAGTTTGTTGAGTTTACTGGTGATTTACCTATTGTCTTTATTTTCCTTAATATGTTAAAATAACTAGGCATTTGCCAAAAATTTTATCCTATACACACAAAGACTGAGTTTTGCATATGTTGCACTATAAAAAAACTAAACTTGGAAATCTCAAGTTTATTTGCCCTTCAAATCTTGAAATACCAAATGTGCCTTCCTAAACAGAAAAAAATTTTTTTTTTCAAACTGTTTTAATGTCATGCTTTTAATTGCTCTCAGAATGTCTGCCTGAACTGTAAGAAACTAATATTTAAACCACTGAAAACTAAACCTTTCCATTCTGAAGCTCAAAATCATATTTTGAATCATGCATAAATGCAACATTGGCATTATAAGGCATCATTAAACTTCCTTTAGTAATATCTTTAAACACGCTAAAACTCAATTTTTTCTTTACAGAAACAACTAAAAAAGCAAACAAAAACTACTTTGCAAACGTTATTAGCCACACAATTGTCTTTCCTCCTCCATTTTACCTCTAACACAGTTTTCTTGCCTTTGTCTTGTCATTTATTCGACTTTTTGATGTCTACTTTTTAATTTTACCCTAATGTTTAGAAATGTGTAATCTATATAAGTAATCATCCAAATGTATGTCTATAGTTAATTTATTTTCTTATATTTATTAATTAAATTAAATCATAATTAATTAATTCTTTAGTTCAATTCCATTCTGTAGGCATTAAGGGCACGTTTACTCTGTGCTTTGCCATATACATTATATATATTATTTTATAGTCCTTTTAAATATTTTCAAAGTTATTTATCTTGATATGCATTAGTTGCCCTCAAAAAAATATAGTCTTGTTTGGAAGTCAGTTACACTACAATTTATGAGTTAGTTCGTCATTTCATTCAAAATTCTTATTGAACACCTATTATCTTTTAGACACTATGCTAGGTAATGGGGGGAAAATAGGTAAGTCAGACTGATGTGGTCCCTTCATTCATGGAGATTAAGTTCTAATTTTTATACATATGGAAAAATAAGGACTGATTTAGGATAAAATCTGAGATATTTTGCAAAGATAAGTAGTAAGCACCATGAAAGGGCCATAAAAAAAGAGAGATGAGGTTGTGGTTGATTTCTTGAAGAAAATTCAAGGGAAGATGAAACTCGATGTCAGCTTCATAGGTAGACAGTTCTTCTAATTAGAGATGCTGCTACAGACATTTTTAATTGCATACCTTCCTTACAAACCACTAAAAGCAAACAAAGAGTCACAACTATAAATTGTGAAGAATATCTGCTCTCTTGGACCAAGATGAGAGATGATGAAGGGTCAACATGTATCCAACTCCTTGATCTTATGGCAGGCTGCAGATTTCCTGACAGTTAAATGTCAGAACTCTGGAAAGAGCTCAGACCACTTTTCTAATAGCAGAATGAGATGTAGAAGCCAAGGCAAGACTTGGGAGGGTCGGAGGAATGTCCCATGAGAACCCAGTCTAATACTGTAAAATGTTAGGAAAAATGGAGCAAAGGAAAGAGTAGTCTTCATTGATGTAGGTAAGCCTGGGTGAAGGCCAGAGGGGGAGCAGTGTGGACTACCTCTTAATCTCAGGGAACCTACATTTCAAGAGGGTCTCCATGAGCCATACAGACTTCCTGAGTACCAAAAGCTAAAAGGAGATGGGCAAGCAGGATAGAGGACACAGAGGATTTAGTGAGGGAGATCCTAAGATGGCCAGTCCAAACTGAAACGTGAAGGGCGAGCCCACCTCACTTCTGCTACCAACCCCTCAGGGTTCAGCAATAGCTGGTCCAGACAGAATAGCCTCCATTTCATAACCAGGGAGATTCCAGCATACGAGATGGAGGGGAAAAATGTAAGCAAAATGCAGATAATGAAGCTCTACCAGAAGAGCAGTTTATCCCAGAAAAACCTCAAAGCATGCCACATAGAAGATACAGACACTACGACCTCACTAGGTATTATAAACATGTGAAAAATAGACACAAAAGAAAACAGAAAAACTGAAGAGACAGTAAAAAGAAAAAAAAAAAAAGAAAGAAAGGAATATTAAGTAGGCAGAACTCAGGGAAAAAAGGGAAGGACAAAATAAAACCATTGTTAGAGAGATAAGCTACCTTGAAAGCAACAAAACAAGTGAAAACACATTTAGAAACATAGAACACAGACATGAGGAAATTGCATAAAGTGAAATAAAAAAGAACAAAAATTGGAAAGCAATTAGAGAGAAGATGATTGAGAGGGAGACCAAGGCATCAATATAATGATAAGCAATGATTCTGAGGGAAAGTATAGAAATATGGAACAGAAATAAAATATTCATAATTACCCCAACCATCTTTCAAGCATTAAGATTAAAGATAGATAATCTCCTGGGTGTAATAGCTCAGGAAATACAGCACACATGACCCCTTTTTAACAATGAAGTACCTTTATAAAATGTCATTAAAAAGGGAATCAGAATAAAAAATCTAAAAGGAGAAGCCATGATAAAGCTATTGAATATAGAACCAAAGTTACCAATTCTTGTTATTATAGTGTCCAAAGATAATGCTGTAAAATTCTGTAAATGTGTATATTTTAGTTATCCATTGCTGCATAACAAATTACCACAAGACGTACTAGCTTAAAACAACCAAAATTACTATCTACCATTTCTAGGAGTCAGGAACCTGGATATGGCTTAGCTGGATCCTCTGTTTCAGGATCTTCTGTAAGGTTGTGATTAACTTTCAACTAGGGCAGGATCCCTTCCAAGCTCACTCAGTGGCTGTTGACTGGGTTCAATTCCCCACAGACTGTTGGATGGAGAGTCTTAGTTCCTCAGTAGCTGTTGTAGGCCAAAGACTATTCTCAGTTCCTTGTCACATGAAATTCTCCAAAATAAGAACATGCTTCATGGAAGCACAAGAGAGTCTGTGAGCAAGATGGCAGTCAAAGCTTTTACAATCAAATCACAGAAGGGACATTCCATCACCTTTGCTCTATTTTATTTATTAAAAGCAAGTCACTGGACTCAAATCAATAAAATTAGAACTGAAAAGGAGAAGTTACAACAGACACCGCAGAAATACAAAGCATCATAAGAGACTACTACAAGCAACTCTATGCCAATAAAATGGACAACCTGGAAGAAATGGATAAATTCTTAGAAAGGTATAACCTTCCAAGACTGAACCAGGAAGAAACAGAAAATATGAACAGACCAATCACAAGTAATGAAATTGAAACTGTGATTAAAAATCTTCCAACAAACAAAAGTCCAGGACCAGATGGCTTCACAGGTGAATTCTATCAATCATTAAGAGCAGAGCTCACACCCATCCTACTCAAACCCTTCCAAAAAATTGCAGAGGAAGGAACACTCGGAACTCATTCTACGAGGCCACCATCACCCTGACACCAAAACCAGACAAAGATACCACAAGGAAAGAGAATTACTGACCAATATCACTGAAGAATATAGATGCAAAACTCCTCAACAAAATACTAGCAAACAGAATTCAACAACACATTAAAAGGATCATACATCATGATCAAGTGGGATTTATCCCAGGGATACAAGGATTCTTCAATATACACAAATCAATCAATGTGATACACCATATTAACAAATTGAAGAATAAAAACCATATGATCATCTCTATAGATGAAGAAAAAGCTTTTGACAAAGTTCAATACCCATTTATGATAAAGACTCTCCAAAAAGTGGGCGTAGAGGGAACCTACCTCAACATAATAAAGGCAATATATGACAAACCCACAACAAACATCATTCTCAATGGTGAAAACCTGAAAACATTTCCTCTAAGATTAGGAACAAGACAAGGATGTCCACTCTCACCACTATTATTCAACATAGTTTTGGAAGTCCTAGCCATGGCGATCAAAGAAGAAAAAGAAATAAAAGGAATCCAAATTGGAAAAGAAGAAGTAAAACTGTCACAGTTTGCAGATGACATGATACTATACATAGAGAATCCTAAAGATGCTACCAGACAGCTACTAGAGCTAATCAATGAATTTGGTAAAGTAGCAGGATACAAAATTAATGCACAGAAATCTCTTGCATTCCTAGACACTAACAATGAAAGATCAGAAAGAGAAATTAAGGAAACACTCCCATTTACCACTGCAACAAAAAGAATAAAATACCTAGGAATAAACTTACCTAAGGAGAAAAAAGACCTGTACGCAGAAAACTATAAGACACTGATGAAAGAAATTAAAGATGATACAAACAGATGGAGAGATATACCATGTTCATGGATTGGAAGAATCAATATTGTGAAAATGAGTATACTACCCAAAGCAATCTACAGATTCAATGCAATCCCTATCAAACTACCAATGGCATTTTTTACAGAACTAGAACAAAAATTTCATATTTTGTATGGAAACACAAAAGACCCCGAATAGCCAAAGCAATCTTGAGAAAGAAAAATGGAGCTGGAGGAATCAGGCTCCCTGACTTTAGACTATACTACAAAGCTACAGTAATCAAGACAGTATACTACTGGCACAAATACAGATCAATGGAACAGGATAGAAAGCCCAGAGATAAACCCACGCACATGTGGTCACCTTATTTTTGATAAAGGAGGCAAGAATACACAATGGAGAAAAGACAGCATCTTCAATAAGTGGTGCTGGGAAAACTGGACAGCTACATGTAAAAGAATGAAATTAGAACTCTCCCTAACACCATACACAAAAATAAACTCACAATGGATTAAAGACCTAAATATAAGGCCAGACACTATAAAAGTCTTAGAGGAAAACATAGGCAGAACACTCTATGACATAAATCACTGCAAGATCATTTTTGACCCACCTCCTAGAGAAATGGAAATAGAAACAAACAAAAAAAAAAACAAATGGGACCTAATGAAACTTAAAAGCTTTTGCACAGCAAAGGAAACCATAAACAAGACGAAAAGACAACCCTCAGAATGGGAGAAAATATTTGCAAATGAGGCAACTGACAAAGGATTAATGTCCAAAATTTACAAGTAGCTCATGCAGCTCAATACCAAAAAAATAAACAACCCAATCCAAAAATGGGCAGAAGACCTAAATAGACATTTCTCCAGAGAAGATATACAGATTGCCAACAAACACATGAAAGGATGCTCAACATCACTAATCATTAGTGAAATGCAACTCAAAACTACGATGAGGTATCACTTCACACCAGTCAGAATGGCCATCATCAAAAAATCAACAAACAGTAAATGCTGGAGAGGGTGTGGAGAAAAGCGAACCCTCTTGCACTGTTGTTCGGAATGTAAATTGATACAGCCACTATGGAGAACAGTATGGAGGTTCCTTAAAAAAATAAAAATACAACTACCATATGACCCAGCAATCCCGCTACTGGGCATATACCCTGAGAAAACCATAATTCAAAAAGACACATGCACCCCAATGTTCATTGCAGCACTATTTACAATAGCCAGGACATGGAAGCAACCTAAGTGTCCATCGACAGATGAATGGATAAAGATGTGGCACATATATACAATGTAATATTACTCAGCCATAAAAAGAAATGAATTTGAGTTATTTGTAGTGAGGTAGATGGACCTAGAGTCTGTCATACAGAGTGAAGTAAGTCAGAAAGAGAAAAACAAATACCGTATGCTAACACGTATATATGGTATCTACAAAAAAAAAAAAGTGGTTCTGAAGAACCTAGGGGCAGGACAGGAATAAAGACACAGACATAGAGAATGGACCTGAGGACACGGGGAGGGGGAAGGGTAAGCTGGGACGAAGTGAGAGAGTGGCATGGACATATATACACTACCAAATGTAAAATAGATAGCTAGTGGGAAGCAGCCACATAGCACAGGGAGATCAGCATGGTGCTTTGTGACCACCTAGAGGGGTGGGATAGGGCAGGTGGGAGGGAGACACAAGAGGGAGGAGATATGGGGATATATGTATATGTATAGCTGATTCACTTTGTTATAAAGCAGAAACTAACATACTATTGTAAAGCAATTATACTCCAACAAAGATGTTAAAAAAAAACTCAAAATGGATTAAAGACCTAAGTGTAAGACCAGACACCATAAAACTCTTAGAAGAAAACATAGGAAGAACACCTTTGACATAATCAACAGCAAGATCTTTTTTGACCCACCTCCTAGAGTAATGGAAATAAAAACAAAAATTAACAATGGGACCTAATGAAACTTAAAAGCTTTTGCACAGCAAAGGAAACTATAAACAAGATGAAAAGACAACCCTCAGAAAGGGAGAAAATATTTGCAAATGAATCAGTTGACAAAGGATTAATCTCCAAAGTATATAAACAGCTCATGCAGCTCAATATTAAAAAAACAAACAACCCAATCAAACATGGGCAGAAGACCTAAATAGACATTTCTCCAAAGAAGACATACAGATGGCCAAGAGGCACATGAAAAGCTGCTCAACATCACTTATTATTAGAGAAATGCAAATCAAAACTACAATGAGGTATCACCTTACACTGGTTAGAATGGGCATCATCAGAAAATCTACAAACAACAAATGCTGGAGAGGGTATGGAGAAAAGGGAACCCTCTTGAACTGTTGGTGGGAATGTAAACTGATACAGCCACTATGGAGAACAGTATGGAGTTTCCTTAAAAAACTAAAAATAGAATTACCATATGACCCAGATATCCCACTACTGGGCATATACCCAGAGAAAACCATAATTCAAAAAACACATGCACCCCAATGTCCATTGCAGCACCTTTACAATAGCCAGATCATGGAAGCAACCTAAATGCCCATCGACAGACAAATGGATAAAGAAAATGTGGTACATATATACCATGGAATATTACTCAGCCATAAAAAGGAATGAAATTGGGTCATTTTTAGAGACATGTATGGACCTAGAGACTGTCACACAGAGTGAAGTAAGCCAGAAAGAGAAAAACAAATATCGTATATTAACACACATATATGGAATCTCGAAAAATGGTACAGATGAACCGGTTTGCAAGGCAGAAATAGAGACACAGATGTAGAGAACAAATGTATGGACACCAAGAGGGGAAAGTGCCTGGCAGGTGGTGGTGGTGGTGGGATGAATTGGGAGATTGGGATTGACATCTATACACTAATATGTATAAAATAGATACTAATAAGAACCTGCTGTATAAAAAATAAATTAAATTTAAAAATTCAAAAAAAAAAAAAACAGTGCCTGACACATACTAGGCACTCAATGAATGTTATCATCATCATCATTACTATTATTCCAGTTATTAAAATGCTGCTGTGATTATCACTGGACACGTAATTTTATTCACTTCTCTATTTTCTTATGATAAATTCCTAAAAATGAAATTGCAGGCAAAAGGATATATATCATTGTCAAATTACTTTTCAACCAGTTTATGTTAATTTATCTTCTCAGCAGAACATGACAATGTCTGTTTCCTCAAACTCTCACCAGTTCTGTCAAGTCTCATCTTGATAACTGATGATAACTTGAAAAGCAAGAAATGCTATTACGTTTTCATTTTAGTTTGTGTATCCTTATTATTGAGGCTAAATTTTTTTTCCTTTTTTTAATGAAGGTATAATTGACATACAGCATTATATTAGTTTCAGGTGTACAACATAATGATTTGATATTTGTACACATTGCAAAATGTTCACCACAATAAGTCTAGTTAACATCCATCACCACACATAGTTACAGAATTTTTTTTCTTGTGATGAGAACTTTTAAGATTTACTCTCTTGGACCTCCCTGGTGGCACAGTGGTTAAGAACCCGCCTGCCAATGCAGGGGACATGGTCCGAACCCTGGTCTGGGAAGATCCCACATGCCGCGGAGCAGCTAAGCCCATAGGCCACAACTACTGAGGCCTGCGTGCCTAAAGCCCGTGCTCCACAACAAGAGATGCCACCGTAATGAGAAGCCCGTGTGTCACAAGAAGAGTAGCCCCTGCTCACCGCAACTAGAGAAAGCCCACGCACAGGAATGAAGACCCAATGCAGCCAAAAATAAATAAATAAATTTATTAAAAAAAAAGTTTACTCTCTTAGCGACTTTCAAATATGCACTACTTAACTATAGATATGCTGTACAATACATCTCCATGATTTACTTATGGTATAACTGGAAATTTGTACCTTTTTATTTCCTTCATCCATTTGCCTACCATTCCACCCCCCTACCTCTGGCAACCAGCAGTCTGTTATCTGTATCTATGAGCTTGGCTTTTTTTTATTCCACATATAAATGAGATCATGAGATATTTGTCTTTCTCTGTGACTTATTTCACTTAGCATAATGCCCTCAAGTTCCATCCATGTTGTCACAAATGGCATTTTCTTTGGATGACTACCCAGAAGTGGAATTTCTGGATCAGAGGCTGATCTTTTTTGATCTCCTTATTGGCAGTAGAAATTTCTTCTTTTGTGAATTACAGTTCATATTCTTTGCCCATTTTTAAATGGGATATATTATTTGAATTAATAATTTATAATTTCTAGTTTTAGAACATAAACACCTCTGGAATATTGATGAATTGAGATTTTAGCAGACTTTCAGACAGATAGAATTCATTTCCCATCTGGGAGCAGGTTGCTGAGAAGGCTGTGAGGAACTCACCCTTTGTCCCTAGGAAGATAGAATTGTGTGTTTGAGCCAACTTGAAAGATAGCCAGGAGAGTGTTCATTTCCTGTGTGCTGAATTATACCTAATAAGGGCTTTTTGAGGTTTTGAGGACTCCAGCAACAAGCTGAGTGAGGTACATCAAATGGAATAGCAGTTTCAGGAAGTGCTTTATCAAAGTAAAAAGCGTAAGAAATTGGAGAGTGATGTGGTCTGTGAAAGTCCCCAAATGGTATAACCAACCTGGAAGAACAAGGCATCTGAGAGCTAAAAGGGGGCAGACATGAGACAGAGGGAAGAACAGAAGAGCTGAAGGCTTGCTTGGGGACCAATCTCAAAAATCTCAAAAATATGACCCATCCCTTTTAGCCCCCGTCTTGTATACAAATGGCCAGGGATGTGTGCGTAAAGTTGAAGAAACATGTGGCACACTATATACTTTCCAAAAGCAAGAGTTTCCGTGTTTATCTTTGTATGCAGAATGCTAAGCACAATGCCAAATTCATAATAGGTACTTAAGAAATATAACTACTTTAAGTAAAGAATGAGAGTATTAGCACAGTTAGGAAAAGGCCTAGGTGAGTGTAACAGTGATACATGGATGCTTGGAGGAAGAGAGATACAGAGAGTAGTGATTGGAGGTGGGGTGTGGTTATCAATGTCAACCTCAGGAAGCGAAAAGGATACACCCAAGACAGGGCAAGTTTAGTAGCTAGGCAGACTGTCAGGAGGTGAGAAATCGATAAAACCAAGAACTGGTTGGGAATACAGATATTAGGAAACAACAGAGGGATATCTTGACATTGGGATAAGCACCAGCCTCAGCCAGGATGGTTATGTATGTTAGAATCCATACCATGAAGCATTCCCCAAGTGAATTAGTAATTTATTTACTTATTCAATAATTATACACTGAACACCCAGTATGTGACTGAATATGCTACTTACTGGGTATATGATGGTGAACAAGGTACATCCTGTAACTTCAAGAAACAAACAATTACAGCAGAGCATAAAGGCCATGATGGAATAAGGAAAGAGTTTTAAAGGAGTCTCAGTGGGGAAGCCTGATTCATCCCTGGGGGTGATGAAGGCTTCCCAAAGGAGATGAGACAAATACGGACAACTGTAATGACTGACAATTCAGAATTCATTAGTTGAGCTGAAGGAGGACAGTTGGAGAGTACAGTTGGCCCTCAGAGTCTGCAGATTCCTCATTCGAGGATTCAAACAAATGCAGACCAAAAATATTTGAAAAAAAAAAAAAATCCAGCAATTTCCAAAAAATAAAAGTTGAATTTGTGGAGTGCTGGCAACTATTTATATATAGCATTTGTATTGTATTTACAACTATTTAACTTAGCACATTGTATCAATATTAGGCATTATAAGTAATCTAGAAATGATTGAAAGTAGATGGAGGCTGAGCATAGATTATATGCAAATATTATGCCATTTTCTATAAGGGACGTCAGCATCCACTGATTTTGGTGTCTGTGAGGGTCCTGGAACCAATCCCTCATGTATACTAAGGTATGACTGTAAATTCCTGAAAGGGGCAGCAGAATGCAGCAAAATACAGAGGCCAGAAGGAGCTTGGAGCACTCAGGCAACCTCTTGTATTTTGGTGTGAATACAACCCGGAGCCTATAACGGAAGCAGGCATATAATTGCTTGGCTTTAAAAAAATTTTAATTACCAATTGTATTCTTAGTGGCATGACCTAAAACAACCAGATTTCCTGAATGTTACTTTTAGAATTGTTATGGGTACAAGGATACATGAGAGTCAAAGATCAGTTAGAAAATACCGAGAATGTGCACTTTACCAGAATATGTGTGTGCAGACAGAGACTTGTAAGTTCCGTGAGGGACCAGACTCAACTGTCTTTTTCACCATTGAATCCCCAGTATCTGGAATGGTGCCTAGTATATAAATATTTGTTAAAGGAAAGTGAAAATGAGTGACGCTGCCACAGCTTGATTATAAAAATGTAGCTTGGTATGAAATGTTTTAAATTCCAGATTGTTTCTGGCAGATATTTTTACATTTACTGGCCAACTTCCCTGTTCGCCAGCAATTTGTGGTCAGCAAATAAAGATCAATGTTAATATTAGCCTACAATAGACACAATTAGAAAGGAAAATCTGCAAGAAATAAAAATACTGTGCTTTCCAAAATCAAGTATTTTTCTTAGATTATTGTAGTGTTCTCAACCAGGGACAGTTTTGCCCCTCAGCCCCCAGGGGATATTCTGCAATATCTGGAGACCTTTTTCATTGTCAGGATGGGAGGAATTCTACTGGAATCTGGTGGGTAAAGACAGGATGCTGATAAACTTCATGCACAGAACGGGATGGCCCCCACGACAAAGAAATATTTCCAGCCTAAAAATGTCAACAGTGTTAAGGTTGAGAAATCCTGGAGTTTTTAGACTCAGGGTCTCTGCTTATTTGACACAGGTCGTCAAAAGATGGTTTTATCTTTGAACTCTTAGAATTCCTCTAGCTCTCAAAGTCTATGTTTTATTACAATGATTGTATTTGTCTCCTTAATAGAACAAAATACAGTAGGAAGCAGGGAGGAGAAAATGGATTTTGGCTCTTGAGTGAAGTATGCTTTGAAGAGTTAGCCATTTGCCTGCTGCTAAAATGAGATGAAATATTGGAGCCAACTTTTTTCTTGTTTTCTTTCCAGAATGGAGCCTGGGAAAACTTAACAAGTAGGGAATGTCTCTGGCATTTCTCCTAACTTATCTCTTATCATTATTGGTACTCACCCCCCTCTGCTTCTTTATGTCTTCTCTTTGTGTGTTGTCACCTCACCCATAAAGAATCCCATTATTTATATATGGAGTCCCCCATATGTAAATATACATACCCCTCATTCTCCCAAAATAGCCCTTCTCTTGGTGTCCTATTCTTTTTTTTTTTTTAATTAATTAATTTATTTTTGGCTGTGTTGGGTCTTCGTTTCTGTGCGAGGGCTTTCTCTAGTTGCGGCAAGCGGGGGGCCACTCTTCATCGCGGTGCGCGGGCCTCTCACTGTCGCGGCCTCTCCCGTTGCGGAGCACAGGCTCCAGACGCGCAGGCTCAGTAGTTGTGGCTCACGGGCTTAGTCGCTCCGCGGCATGTGGGATCTTCCCAGACCAGGGCTCGAACCCGTGTCCCCTGCATTGGCAGGCAGATTCTTAACCACTGCGCCACCAGGGAAGCCCCGGTGTCCTATTCTTAACCACTTGAGAGGACTCTGAGTCAGTTTTAATAGCTTACAGAGGCTTTGATGTACATACTTGATAACTGTATTTTCATTTTTTCAGGAAGGACGGTAATGCTTAACCGAAAGTTATTGATCAATAACGATGAGATTTCAAGCAGTGACTTATTAGAGCTCTTTAAAGCAGTGCTTTAAATTTACCTTTGTTCTTTGGGATTGAATTTGTATGTAAACTCTGAATTCTGCAAACATAAGAATCTATAACCAAGGTTGGTCTTCATCCTTGGCGACAGATAGTACTGGCTGTGATTAAACTACTAAAATATTGGGTTAGCCAAAAAGTTCATTCCGGTTTTTCCATATGAACTTTTTGGCCTACCCACTATTTCTACACTGATAGATATGTAGCTGCTTCTCTAAGCCTCATGAATTCCCATCATCATCCCCAGTGACCCAGCCCCACTGAGAACCTTCTCCATCTCCCCACAGTTCAGCAACTACAGGGTTAATACCTGCCCCAGTAGGTGCCTTCTAACTCCAACAGCTTCTGTTCTGATTGGCTCTTTCCCACTGCCACACACACACACACACACACACACACACACACACACAACATGTTATTAAATAGTTTGAATAGTGTTTTGATTACATCCCCAGCTACAACTGTTGTCAAGTTATTCTGTCTTTGTTGGTGGGGGTGGTTCTTATCTTCTTAGATCCCAATAAGTAAAAGTAGGTGAAAAGCGTCCTTTTCTTAATATTTGGGTACTTGTTTGAATATTTTCAAGGAAAACAGAAGACCTCAGATATGAACCAAAATTTGATCTTCCACAATATCTTTCTTAAAGTTCCAAAAAATATATCTATATCTTTGTGCAAGAAAATTAATTATGGTAAAAATATCCATGGCAAAAATATGACCATTCTGTTTGTATCCATTTCAAATGTGAAACACACAGAGAATTACAAACAATGGTATACGTTAAGCATAATTTTCTGACTCACAGGGATAAAAAGTGCAATGTAATGATATTTACATGGAGAAAAAATAGTAGATGAGGAATGAAACAAGTAGCATGAAACAAGTGGTTTAATTATCAGAGTGCTAAAAGCATATTATGAAAGATTATAATATAGAAGCATGATAATATGGCATCATTCATCTTTCAAGCACTAAAATTTGTTAAAAGAAGATCCCTTCAATTTCAAAGTTAAAGATATTTTAATAGTGATATCATCATTATTTTTTAGAAGTCCAATCAATACAAAAGTACAAAGACAAGAGTAAAAAATAATTCTACGTCTCACCACTCAGAACAGTCATCATTAACAACTGGTGAGCCTCGGTCTGGATGTCGCCCAGTGTACTTGTGCAGACATAAGGATGGATGGACGGATGAAAGTTTAGATTGATGACACATGGACAGATTGGAAAATAAAATGATAGCATGCTATATTTTATCCTAAAAGATTTAGTTTCATTTACTTTAAATTTTTAAGAAGCAAAAGAATTTTTGGAGCTAAAATTTTGCTAAACTTTACACAGTATTCATAAAACACAAGAGAGATTCATTTCTAGAATTTCTATGAGCGAGAGAAAAAGACTATACAAAACATTAGGAGGTGAATTTTTAAAAATATTTGTTTCCCTTTTTAAGGGCCCCCCTTTTCTCTTCCCTATTATGAAACATTTTTAATTCAGCACACTTTATTTCCTTATAGCTCCCTCTTTCCCAGCTCCTGACCTTCATTAGTTACTATACAATGTTTTTTCTAACATAGCCCTTATCCTCCCAATTGTTTAGTTTGAGTTCTATGTTTAAATAGAGTCCAGGCTCATCATCAGCCTTTTCACTGAATCCATACACAGTTATTCTGCTGTTTCGTGACTGATTTAATAATTGTCCATTATCTATTGACTTCCTAGCATGGAATGTAAGCATTTAGCCCACTTACCCCACCTCAGCCACACATGCTTCACTCCTGACATCTTCTCAATATGGTTACATCATCATTTTTTATTAAATCAATGGTTAGTCCTTACACTAATATGACTAAATTTTTTTCAGAACTGAGAAGTGCTTACATTTCTCCCCTGTTCAGATTTTTCCTCAAATTAGTCATTGCCTTGCTTTTCTAGGTTAATGTTGCTAATTCTTCCCAGATTCAGTAGTATTTCCCACATGTCAAAATGCTTTAAGTGATTGGTTAGGTTCATTTTTCCCTCTTAGAGATGTTGCTTCTGGACAATATCTCCTGAGCCAGTCAGCTGATTACTCCCTAAGTCTGCTGTACTATTGTCACCTTTGGCTGGAGTTGATCTTGACGATCCTCTTTTTCTAGGTCCTGTGATGGTAGCCCTATTTCCCAAATCTTGTGTCTTCTTGTTTACATTGTTAACCCAAATTTCAGAAATGGAGGCCTGATTGACATAGGTGTTTATTTGGAGTATGTTAGGACTGCAACCCAGAGACAGATTCAAAAAAGGACTTGAATATGTTCCACCAGACTTCAAATGGAGGAAGCTTATAAAGGCAAAAGCTGCAAGGCTACAGTTAGTTACGTGAGTTGTTTATCAAGAATTATAATTGGAGCTGGCAAGAAGTAAGGGTGCTTGTTAAGCAAGGATTGGCTGGGGTCAGAAATGGTTGATAGTTACAAGAGGGAACAACCTTGAGACACAAGATTGCAGCTGGCTGATGTTTTAAAAACAGTTGGTGTGCTTGGGTTTGGTATATTTCACAGAAAGTTCAAGTCTCAGTGATGTAGGGATGTGTCTGAGACCAGATCCTCAATAGCCACCAGCTCCATTTTGTATGACTTTGACTATGATTATTATGATTTCAGTCTGTCATCAACATGGAGTACATTCTGAGAAAGGGAGTTTGGGAGACAAATTTTTGAGAACCTTTTCTATCCTTACATCTTAAAAATAGTTTGGCTGGGCATTAGTTAGAAACTTCTCTCTGAAATTTGGAGGCATTTTCCCATTATCTCCTAGGTTCCATAATGTGGTTGCTGCAGTTACCAGATGCCAGTTTGATGCCCCAGGCTTTATAGGTAACTTGTTTTCACCTCTCTTAAGCCCTATTGTTCTGAAATGTGGGGTTCTGAATTGGTGCAAGTATTTTTTCATTCTTTTGCTGGGTACACAGCGGGTAATTTCAGTCTGAATGACCTTCACTTATAACTCTCCTAGAGGGTTTTTTCCTTTTTAATTTCAGCAATCATGCTTTCAATTTCCAAAAAGCTCTTTCTTGTTTTCCTGTTGTTCCTTTTTTTTTAAACATCCTGTCAGGTGTTGTGAGTTCAGTCTCTTAACTTTCTGAAGATACCATTTATAATTTTCGAAGTTTCTTCTGCTCTCTTCAAAATCACACTTCTCCCTATGTTCTTTTTCCTGTTTGAGTTTCTGTATTCCCTCTGCAAGGCTCTCCTCAAATATCTTGTGATCTCTTCCACGTCAGGTTTTTTTAAAAGCATACTGGGAACTCTGGGTGCATGCTTGGCACGCTTCATGGCTGAGTGCTCTGGCTGGCATCAGAGCACTCTTGAGCAGTGGTACTCATATCTGGGTTTGAGATTCAAACTTCAGCATCTCAGAATCACCTGGAAGCCTTGCTAAAGCACAAAGTGCTAAGCACCACCCTCAGATTTTTTATTCAGTAGGTATGTTGAAAATAACATGCACAACGTGATGTGAGTTAAGTTTTACTGGGGGCAAAATGAAGACTATAGCCCTGGAGACAGCATTTCAGACAGCTCTGGCTGCTCCAGAGAGGTCGGGAGAAAGGTCAGTATTCTATATGATTTTAGTAGAAAGGGGTATGTGTCATCAAGCACATGTTTTGCCAGAGGCTTGCTGCTAGTCACGAGAAGCAGACGTCGCCGTTAATGAATTTAGTGCTTTTTTAGATATGAGAAGATGCAAGAATTTGGGCTCATAAAACCGCCTGAAAATATCTAACTCTCTGAAGGCCTGTTCTGCCACTTTTTCCTCTGAGTACCTCATTCCTGATCGTCATCCTGAACCCCTGCCGGGGTGTGCTGAAGTTCAGCAGCTGCAATGGCCAGTCACTTAATCCTGGTAGAGGCAGATGGCAAGTGCCAATTTTTAGTGGGCAGGTAGAACCTGAGAATTTGCATTTGTAAAAAGTTTGCAGGTGATGGTGGTCTATAAAAGATTTGGTTTTCTCCAATTGCTGATCCTAGAGCCACAATGTAAGAAGCATTGGTCTAGAGGAAACTCAGTTCAGCTCCCTGCCTGGTGGAGATACATCTGCTACCAGAAGCAGAGCAAAGGAAGCAGACTGGGATTGTCACTCTTCAGTTCTGAGCTTTCTCTAAAACCTTCAGTTTTAGGAAAGTTCTCATTCCAGAGCTTCATTGTACCTCGTGTCATGCAAATTACAGTCCCTCTGATAATTTCATCAGAGAATAAACCTCACCCTACCTGGGGGTCTAGCTGTTCCTTATAAAGAGTTCAACCAGACCTCCTCTTTTCAGTCCAACTTCCCATTTCCTTCCTCCTAAAGTGCTACTTGCCTCCAATTCCTGAATCCTTCTAAGGTCTCTGCAGCTTAAGTCTGCCTGGCACCCTTCCGTTCAGGCACACACCTTTCATTTCCCCCACGCTTAGTTAATTACTCTTCTTCCACCTGCTTCCATTTTCTCCCACTTGTTAACATTTCACCCATTGTTGTCTCTATTCCCAATTTCTTTCTTTTTTTTTTTTTATAAAGTATATACCTTCTTAAAAAAACTATTTCATGGGAATTATAGCCATTATCTTGTAATAACTGTTAATGGAGTAAAATCTGTAAAAATACTGAAATTCGATGCTGTACACCTGAAACTAATACAATAAAAAAAAGAATGTGAAAAAAAATTATTTCATTTAATAGGGCTCTAGGAGGGAGCAAATATAAATGCATGTGTTCAATCTACTGTTTTATTAAAAATCTCCCTTTCCTTCTTTGCCTTTCCGCCCCACCTTCACCTGGTAGTTTCTTTATTCTAGAATAAAACAAAGTCATAGACAATGGACATGGTTAAAGGCATATAGTTTCTCTTTTATAAAAACAGTTCTGTCTTATCCCATGTTACACCCATGAGCTCAGATTGTGTTCCTACTTTTAGGGACCAATGTGAACTACCCAAAGTTTTAGGAGTCTCAGCTCCTTCACTTATTTTGGTCTATACTTGACAGTACTGGAATCAAAGTTTATTATTTGAGTGGTTGATATACCCTTGTTTCATTAAGGATAATTTTTTTCTATAATTTTTATTTTCTGTTTATATTGGTAAATTTCTAGGAAGGCGATTGGATTAGAAATTGCATTCTTCCACCTTCAATTGAAATTCTTATTTATGAGAACTTTAAATACCCTGAATTTTTATGTATCCTAGCTTGAGGTAAAATGAAAATTACCCACACGGAAATTCTTCAAGCTCCCCGAAAAAAAGTCTCCTTCTAACAGCTACACAGTTTTATTTTATTTTTTTCCTTCATTTTAAAAAATTCTTTTAGAAAATTTTAATCTGAACTATTTAATATATAACTTTAATATTTAAGTTTACTAATCTTTGAGTTTAAATAGAATTTTCCGGTTTTACATAGAAATATATCTATGAAAAGTAGTGAGTGCAAATTTTAAAAAAAAATCTTTTTAAGAATGAGCCAAAAAAGGTATAACAAATATCTTTTTCAGATTTTCTGGTGGGATTCCTGATCGTATTAGATGCTCAAATATATTATCTGAACCAATGAGTGCAAAAATGGATCCATCAAATACATGCACACTTATCAGATTTCATGCCCTGTTTTTGGTTCTGTCAGCATAAGCAGTTCCACTGGTAGGGCTATTCAAGAGAAAAACACAAGGAGTACAACAGGCTCCCTCTGTACTCCTGAGATCCTGAAGTTTAGGGGCTGAATAAATGATCAATAGCCCTAATTTATTTTATTTTGTCTAAGTTTAATGTGTAGTCCTATCTTTGTTTTATTTTGTTTTCCTCAAGAGCCAATGAAGTTTTAAATACGGCATAAGAAAAAAGTTTTAAATACGGCATAAGTTTTAAATACGGCATAAGTTTTGAATATGGCAAAAGAAAAAAATGTGGGGCTTCCCTGGTGGCGCAGTGGTTGAGGGTCTGCCTGCCAGTGCGGGGGACACGGGTTCGAGCCCTGGTCTGGGAAGATCCCACATGCCGCGGAGCAACTAGGCCCGTGAGCCACAACTACTGAGCCTGCGCATCTGGAGCCTGTGCTCCGCAGCAAGAGAGGCCGCGATGGTGAGAGGCCCGCGCACCGCGATGGTGAGAGGCCCCCGCTTGCCGCAACTAGAGAAAGCCCTTACACAGAAACGAAGACCCAACACAGCCATAAATAAAATAAATAAATAAATAAAAATTTTTTTAAAAAAAAGAAAAAATGTTATTTCACACTAACTTTAGTGTTGGACTAGAGTATATTCAGCTAATCATTGCAGTTATTGCAGCTCTCAAACAATCAAAAAAACTATTAAACAGATAGATGATATTGACATACTGTGATAGGATTAAGCCATTCATTCCCAAAATGAAACTGCTTTATGTAAAAGTACCGATGTAGGTACCAAAAATTAGATAACCTGTGCATAAATCCAGAAATGCATTCAAAACATTTAGAATTGTCAATCTACATTTTTTTCCAAGAGGATAAAAAGTCTTCTGAGTAGTAACATTGGGTCTATTATCAGTCTGTGACAGAGACATTTATGCTCATCATGCAATTTCCAGCCCCAAATAGTTAAGCCATGAAAGTAGTTCTGGCCAGTTAAATCCCAAAGGGGATATGCGTGTCACTTCTGGGCTGAGGCCACGGAAACTCATATGTGATTCTCCAGTCTTGCCCTTGCTTTGCTGCAGCAGATATGGAGTCCTTAGTGCCTTAATACAGGTTCTACATCTTGAAAGTCTGAGTAAAACGAAGTATCTGTTCATTCACAAAGGATTTATAGCATGAACAAGAAGGAAGCCTTGGCTGTCACTGGGATTTGTTTTTTCTTTTTGGTAGTTTGTATCTTTCAAGAAATTTGTTCATTTAATCTAAAATGTCTGATTTACTAGCATAAAATTTCTAATAATATTCCCTTATCATTTAAAGACCTGTAGAATCTGTAGTAATGTAACATTTCTCACCCCTGAGATGATCACTTTCTCTTCTATTATTCCTGTTAAGTCTGGCTAGAGATAAATTGATTTTTTTTTTAAACTTCTCAAAGAATGAGCTTTTGTTTTCACTGATTTTTCTACACTGTTTTAAATTTTCTATTTAGTTGATTTCTACTCTAGTTTATTGTTTCCTGTCTTCTGCTTATGTTAAATTTAAGTTCATCTTCTTTTTCTAGTTTTCTAAGGTGGAAACTGAGATCATTGATTCGAGATCTTTCTTCTTTTCTAATACAGGTGTTTAGTTAGTGCAATAAAATTTCCCCTAAGTATTGATTTAGTGACACATATTTTGATAGTGTGTGTAATTTTTATTCAATTCAAAATACTTTCTAATTTCATTTTTTTTTTTGCTTTTGCCCCCTGGGTTACATAAAAGTATGCTATTTGGTTTCCAAATGTTTAATGATACTCCATAGACTTTTCTCTTATGGATTACTAATTTAATTACATTTTGATTTGGGAATATACTTTGCAGAACTTGAATCCTTTTAAATTTATTATTTGATAGCCCAGAATATGGTCTGTCTTGAAAAATGTTCCCTGTGCTTTCTGCTGTTGTTGGCTGCTCCATAAATCTCAGATGAGAAGGTTGACAGCAGTGTTTCAGTCATCTATCACCTTACTGATTTTATTGTCTACTTGTTCTATCAATTATTGACAGAGGGGTATTGAAATCTCTGACTATAATTTTGAATCCATCTCTTTCTTTGCAATTCAGGGGTTTTTTTCATGTATTTTGAAATTCTGTTATTAGATACATAAACATTTAGGATTATTATGTCCCCCTGATGTGTTGACCCAGGAATAATTGTAAAATGATCTTCATTATCCTTGGTAGAATTTTTTACACTGAAATTTATGTTGTTAGATCTTAATAGCATCACTGCAGCTTTCATTTGGTTGGTGTCATCCTGATATGTCTCCTTCTATCCCTTTCTTTTAACTTATTTGCGTGTTTACATTTAAAGTGAGTTTTTTGTAGACATTATACAGTTGGATTTTGCTTTTTTATGCACTGTGACAATCTCTGTCTTTTAACTGGGGTATTTAGACCATTTACATTTCATGCCATTTTTTAAAAAAAATTTAATGGAGTATAGTTGATTTACAATGCTGTGTTAGTTTCAGGTGTACAGCAAAGTGAATCAGTTATACATATACATATATCCACTCTTTTTTAGATTCTTTTCCCATATATGCCATTACAGAGTATTGAATAGAGTTCCCTGTGCTATACAGTAGGTCCTTATTAGTTATCTATTTTATATATAGTAGTATGTATATGTCCATCCCAATCTCCCAATTTATCCCTCCCCCCCACCGCCTGGTAACCATAAGTTTGTTTTCTACATTTGTAACTCTATTTCTGTTTTGTATGTCATTTTGATAATTTAAGTTTATCATTTCCTATCTTTTCTTTGTTCCCTTTTTCCATATTTTTCTATCTTCCTTTGTGTTGAGTGGGATTATTATTAAATCTTATCTCCTGTTTAGTTTATTAGCTATAACTCTTCGGCACTCCTTTATTATTATTTAAATGGTTGTTTTAGAGTTTATATTACACATCTTTAACATCGCAGTCTACCTTCAAGTGATATTCACCACATCACATATAGAATAAGAACTTTATCATAGTATGCTTCCATTTTTCCCTTCCCAGCTTTTTCATTGTTATCATATATTATTGTTGTCATGTTATTATTTTTTAAACCACCAATATTTACTCATAAAACTAAAATTTACAATGTCTTTCATTCCTATTTATAGATCTTTAATTCCATCTGTTATCATTTTTCTTCTTTTTGAAGGACTTCCTTTAACATTTCTCATAAAATCTTTACTTTGCTTTCATCTCTAAAAGGTATTTTCTCTAGACAGCAGAATTCTAGACTGGCAGATAGTTTTTCTTTCAATATTTTGAAGATGTTGCTCCACTGTCTTCTCACTTACATTTTTTTCCAGTGAGAAATTTCCTGCCATTTTTGTCTTTGTTCCTCTGTATATAACACGTTATTTTGCTGTGAATGCTCTTAAAATTTTCTCTTGAGAAAACCTGATTTTGAGCAAAACCTGATTTTGAGCAATTTGATGATGATATGCCTGAATGTAGTTTTCTTCGTTTCTTGCACTTGAGCTTCTTGTATCTGGATTTATAGTTTTCATTAAATTTGGAAAAATTTTGGCCATCATTTCTTTAAGTATTTTTCCCCCACCCCACTTCATTCAGGAACTCCAATTCCATATATATTCTACTGCGTGCAGTTGACCCACTGCTCACAGATACTGTGTTCTTTTTTTTTTTTCCTTTGGCTATGTTGGGTCTTCGTTGCTGCACATGGCTTTCTCTAGTTGCAGCGAGGAGGGGCTATTCTTGGTTGAGGTGCACAGGCTTCTCATTGTAGTGGCTTCTTTTGTTGTGGAGCATGGGCTCTAGATGTACAGGCTTCAGTAGTTGTGGCACACGGGCTCAGTAGTTGTGGCTCACGGGCTCTAGAGTGCAGGCTCAGTAGTTGTGGCGCACGGGCTTAGTTGCTCCACAGCGTGTGGGATCTTCCCAGACCAGGACTCGAACCCGTGTCCCCTGTATTGGCAGGCAGATTCTTAACCATTGCGCCACCAGGGAAGCCCATGGGTGTGTTCATTTTTAAACTCTTTTTTTCTCAATTAGATTCATTGTGAATAGTTTCCATTTCTGTCTTTGAGTTTACTCATCTTCTGCAATGTCTAATCTGCCATTAATCCCACACAGTATATTTGTCATCTCGGAAATCGTACCTTTTACTTAGAAGTTAGGATTTGTTCATTTTTATATTCCATATCTCTGCTTAACTTTTTGAGTGTATGAAATACAGTCATAATAACTGTTTTAATGTTCTTGCCTGCTAATCCAAATATCTGTATTAGCTCTGGTTTGGTTCCAAATGATTGACTTTGCTCCTCATTGTGGATTATATTTTCTTGCTTCTTTTTTTTAATTTATTTATTCTTGGCTGTGTTGGGTCTTCGTTTCTGTGCGAGGGCTTTCTCTAGCTGTGGCAAGCGGGGGCCACTCTTCATCGCGGTGCGCGGGCCTCTCTTGTTGCGGAGCACAGGCTCCAGACGCGCAGGCTCAGTAGTTGTGGCTCACGGGCCTAGTTACTCCGCGGCATGTGGGATCTTCCCAGACCAGGGCTCGAACCCGTGTCCCCTGCATTAGAAGGCAGATTCTCAACCACTGCGCCACCAGGGAAGCCCCCTTTCCTGCTTCTTTTAATGCCTGATAATTTTGATTAGATGCCAGAGATTGTGAATTTTACCTTGTTGGACCCTGTGTATTTTTGTACACCTTTCATTATTGTGGAGCTTTGTTCTAGGACACAGTGCACTTACCTGGAAACTGTTTGATCCTTTCAGTTTTACTTTAAAGTTTTGTTAGCTGAAATCAGGGTAATGTTAATCTAGAGATAATCATTCCTCACTACAGAGGCAAGACTCTTCTGTGCACTGTACTCAATGCCCATGACTTAGAGGTTTTCCAGGCTGGCTGGTGGTAATAGACACTATTCCTGTGCCTCTGTGAGCAGCAGGTCCTGTTCCCTTTATTACTTTTGAATGATCCTTTCCCCAACCTAGGGTAGCTTCTTCACATACAAGTGCTGATCGATACTCTGCTAAATTCTCCAGGAAGCCCTCTTGAAGATCTGCAACCTTCTCTGTCCTGCAGCTACTTCCTCTCCAGTATTCCATTCTACAAACTTTAGCCTCCTTGGTAGCCCCATACTCTCAGCTCCATCTCAGGGAGTCCATTGGGCTCTGTCCAGGTTCTGCTTCCCTGCACCATGGGCTGGAAATTCCCTCAAGGCAATAAGCTGGGAGTAATAGTAGGGGTCATCTCATTTGTTTCCCGTTTCTCCGGGATTACTGTCTTTAATTGTCTGATGCCCATATACTTCCTTGAAAACTGTTGTTTCATATCGTTCGTCAAATTTTTTGGAAAACCAGTCATAATAACTGCTTTAATGTTCTTGTCTGCTAATCCTAGTATCTGTTGTTTAAGGTAGGTGAGATGGTTGATCTGGTCCCTGTGATTCTATCTTGGCCAGAAGTGGAAGTCCAAGCCACTGGGAGTTTGAGATTAATTTGTTACCACAATATAATCTAGTCTGTCCGCAAACATTATCCCCAAATCAGAAAGTCTATTAGCAAAGCATCTGTTTTTAATATTTAAAATAAAAACAAAATCCACAGTGATTTAAGACAACTTCAACTTTAGTGTTAAAGAAAGCTATCAGGCTCTCTATTAGCAGTTAGAGAGAGGACTGTCTCAAATACTGAGAATTCTACACAATACACTTTTGAAAAGTAACATGGATTTGGTTGTCTTCAGCCCCCAGTGAACAGGCCTGCTTAGAATTGAAGTATATGGATGTAGTCTTAAATTCGAATGGTAGAAATACATTTACAGTATTCCTTGGGTTGGAGGGGGTGGGGTGGGAATATAGAATAACTAATTCAGATTAAACTTTATTAAGAGATGAACCATATGTTACCTGGTCTGAAAATTCATAACAGGAATAGAACGTGCAGCTTTAGCAACAGTATTTCTGCGTGGTCTTATAAATAATGGAAATTCGACCTGCAATAACAGATGTATCTTAAGTAATAAGTCTCAAAATGGGATTTGAGAATTCATATCCTGTGAAGTCAACTTCAGTCTTTCTTGAATGAAACTATGCTAGTTTTTTTCTCTTAACTATCAAATTCTTTACATTTAGTTTTCTTTTTTTCTGTTTAAAAATCATTTAATATAGGCAGTTTAAAAAATGATGAAAAGCATTCATGTTCCCACTATGCTAAGACAATCATTTTCAAATATTTTTATTTTCCAGTCCTTATGTGTGCGTGTGTGTGTGTGTGTGTGAGTAGTTTAAGCACAGGGAGATCAGCTCGGTGCTTTGTGAACACCTAGATGGGTGGGATATGGAGAATGGGAGGGAGACCCAAAAGGGAGGAGAAATGGGGATATATGTATATGTATAGCTGATTCACTTTGTTATAAAGCAGAAACTAACACACCATTGTAAAGCAATTATACTCCAATAAAGAGGTTAAAAAAATAAATAAAAAATAAAATAAAATTGATTAAAAAAAAAAAGTACATAACATAGTGTATAACACCTTGAATTCTGTACTATATTCTCTGGCTTCACATCCTTGCCTTCTCATTCCCTAGCTCTTTGATCCCAGACAAGTTATTTAACTCTGTGCCGCATCTTTATAACATGGAGAATAATATTACCTACCTCATGTGGACGGTTTGAGGAGCTAATGGGATAATATTTGTAAAGTACTTAAAACAGAGGAATGTGCATAATACACAATTAATACTAGCTATTTTTATAGATACTTACATGTTTCTATAGATTCTTCATAATTATTCTATGACTATATTCTGTCATCTTAAAGGTCTACAATTTACTGAATTAATTTCTAATTTTTATTCAAATTATTTCTAAATGTCATTATAGGTAATGCTACCGAGAAATCTTCATAAATGTATCTCTGATTCTACTGAATTATGTATCAGAGTGGGGTTATTGTGTAAAAGGGTTTGTATATGATGCTCTTTTCCAAAAGGGCTGCACCAATATATAATTGGTTTCTTGGATTAATTATTTTAAAGAGTGAATTGGTATTTTCTTTAATGATGGTAGATTGAAAATCACTTCAAATCTTAAATTCTTGAATATCTTATAGATTGATAAGCTTTCTCTCCACCCATATATAATAATCTCTCTTGATTAAAAGAATATATCCAAGTGCTGTACTTATTTATCCAGAAACAACATGAATGGGAGTAGAAGTAACATAAAAAGAAGAGTTAGATATACATTCTCAGATATCAAAAACTAATATAAAATGAAACTAATATATAATAAAAACTTCATTACATTGTAATTAAAATCTCCCCTCAAGCAGAAACATGCTTCATAAATTATTTAATCAAAAGTTTAATTTAGGTAAAATGTGTGAGAGAGTGGGAGATGGATCTAAAACTGTAGGGGTGGCAAGGTCTGGAAGAGCATGGAAGATCAGAAATATTGCTGTGGCCATTTTTGTATATCTGCCACACTAACACTTCAGCAATACTACTAATGCCATGAAATACTATATATTAAAACTGTAATATTAATACTAACACTGCAACTGGCAATGCCATATATTAAAACAGTATTAATACTAACAATGCAATACTTACCACATACCTCTGATGGTAACTGCACTACTTTTGTGTACTTCCTGGTTTTCATGGCCATCTCTTTCAGGTGACACAGGTTCCCTGAGAACAGAATTTGTACCTTAGTTATATTTTATTTCAAAACCTAGCACAAGGCTTAGTGCAGAATAGGCACTTAATACATGTTTGTTGTATGAGTGAAAAGTTCGAATCATCACAACTAAAAAAAAACACATGGTAATATACAGTCATCCTTCAGTGTTCGCAGGGTGTTGGTTCCAGGATCCCCCGCGGATACCAAAATCCGAGAATGCTGGAGTCCTTCTGCTGTTGGTGTCCACTGGTTGCGCATCCACGTGTGGCGGTAGCGGGCGGGGGCAGAGGGTGGGGTTCAGCCAGCCTTGGATGGAAAATATTCAATGGCAAAGTGGAAAAGGTGATGTCAAAAGAAGAAACATGGAAGGGGTTAAAAAGGTAGAATATTGAATTAGGATGTGAAATCTTTCCCACAGGAAATGTTAGGGGGGAAATAATACATTTGGAAGATACTATGATGTTTAGCTTCTGCTCTTGCAATCTGTTTTGGCAGACAACATTCAAAATTGAAGGAGTTTCCAATTTACTCCAGATAGTGTTTTTTTTTAAAATAAATTTATTTATTTATTATTTATTTATTTTTTGGCTCCGTTGGGTCTTTGTTGCTGTGCTCGGGCTTCCTCTAGTTGCGGCAAGTGGGAGCTATTCTTTGTTGTGGTGTGCGGGTTGCTCATTGCGGTGACTTGTTGCAGAGCACAGGCGCTAGGTGCGCAAGCTTCAGTAGTTGCGGCATGCGGGCTCAGTAGTTGTGGCTCGCGGGCTCTAGAGCACAGGCTCAGCAGTTGTGGCGCATGGGCTTAGTTGCTCTGCTGCATGTGGGATCTTCCCGGACCAGGGCTTGAACCCTTGTCCCCTGCATTGGCAGGCAGATTCTTAACCAGTGTGCCACCAGGGAAGTCCCCAGATAGTGTTTTATGTGATGTTATCATTTAAGCAGTCAGTGTTTTCCTGAGAGATTACTTCATAGTCCTTAGTTATATCAATACATCACCCAAATACTCTTTTTCTTAATGGAATATATTTTTATGTGTAAAGTGCTTTGGACAAGATATACTTGGCCTCATTCTGCTTCTCCATTAATGCATTTTCTATGCTTTATGCTTTACAGTCTGATTCGAATTTTTTAAATACTCCCTTGATTTTAATCTAAGCCAATGTAATATTTTGTGTTCACACCAGAATCTTTTCTGTAGGGATATCTCAGATCATTTAACCTAATGGGATTCTTTTTAAGATGTATAGTGCAGGAGTGATTTTACTTATATTCTAAATAAGATGCTGAAAGGTACAAGGATTATTTCTTGATTAAAAATCTCATCCAAACTCAGAGATAAATCTCCCACTAGCATGCAGGTAGTACATTTTCTCAAAATGGTTTTCCCCACAAAGCAGAATCCTTAACTTTTTGTTTTTTAATCCAGACCATTGGAAATGCTGATGAAAGAGAAGAACCTCACCCTCAGAGTAAAAACAAACAAACACATAGTCACACATAGTCACACATTTTTGTTGTTGTTGTTTTGCATACAATTGCCAAAGCTATCACAGCTCACAGGAGAACCTCCATTATCCAAAAGTTAAGGGTGGACTCCTTTGTTCTGAAGGGTATATCTTACCATTGACTTTGTCATCATCACCATCATTATCATCCTTACCATTATGACCACAATCATTAGATGTTGTTTCTATAGTAGTTTAGAATTTTCAATGTACGTGAATCTATATTGTTTAATTTTCAAGACAAATTTTGTGTGAGTGTATGTGTGTATACACACTTATTCTACAGTTAATTTAGTAAACATTCAGTGAGTATCTTCTTTGTGCCAGGCACTCTTTTAGAAGCTAAGAATAAAAATATAATCTGCCCTGGAGGAGTTCACATCTCTTAGTGTTGATAGACTGACGACAAATAATTACAGAGTAATTGGAGTACAAAGCCAAGAGAGCTGTAGCAGAGATACATAAGTAAATGCTGTGGCAGCACAGCCCAGGAGACAACGAATTCCTTCTTGGAGGAGCTCCATCGCCAAAGCTTACATTCCAACAGACATGGAATATCAATATTTTGTCAATAAAATACACTCAAATTACTTCCACCACCATCACCATTCATTTCATTGTCCCCTACTCTAGAAGATGTATTTCTGTTCATTTTTTTCCAATTTTTTTCTAATACATGTACGTACCCAGCCTCCCTGACCCACCCCCTCCGATAATTGTCAAAAAAATTAAAATTTTTTTGCAGAAACATAATGAGGGACTAAATGTTGCTCTGTCCCTATTCTAAACAGTTTTCTTGGGCATACAGTATGTCTTTTCCTCTGGAACTTTCTGGTACCCTGAATCATTGGTGTATTATCTTTGTATGTTATGTAACATCTCTATCTTGGTTTTTTTTTTTTCTTTTCTAACTTGGGCAACTTTTTAAAGATCATAGTAATATATCTATACACAAACTAATCAGTTTTTATTTTGTGCAGATAGCTGTTGACATTTATCTCCTTAATGCTCTTCTTCTGTTTTCTGGTAGACTGATACCTGATCAACTATTTTTATAGGATGTAAAGAGGGATCTTCTTAGCAAGCTGAAAAGGTCACTATAGAACCAAAATAAATGAAAAAAATACCCAGCCTTCCTTGTTTTGGGTACAGACTATCCTCAGTTATTCATCCAATAATTACTGAGTACAGGATTGGCTACATACATTGAAGAACTTAGTGTCAAATAAAGATCTGGGGCCTCTTATTCAAAAATTAAGTGTTTCAAAATGGCAACAGCAGAACACTAAACCAAGGGTGGGACTCTTCTCTGCATGGGGCCTGGTGTGATTGTACAGGTCACACTCCCATGAAGACAGCCCTATCTTAACATATACTATGTGCCTGGCACAGTGAGTGTCCAGACTACCAAGAAAATTAGGAAGAGATCACTGCCTCCCAAGGAAAACAGACAAGTAAACAGACAATTGCTTTACTAATTTAGAACAAATATATCTGCACAGCATCATAGTCTATGGAACCACTATTTTGGCACCTAAAAAGCACTGAAAAGCAATTTAAATATCTACTGAACACTTTCACTAAAGTGCCAAAAGGAAATTACATAGAAAAAGTTAAGAAATGTATTTATTTTCCTTTCCGTGTTCCAAACTGGATGATCCCCACCTGTTATGAACTGAATGTTTTTGTCCCCCCAAAATTCATATGCCAAAACCCTACAATCCAATGTGATGGTGTTAGGAGGTGGGGCCTTTGGGAGGTAATTAGTTCTAGAGGAGGTCATGAGGGTGGGGCCCTCATTAATGGGATTCATGTCCTTATAAGAGTCATGAGAGAGCTTGCTGTTCTCTGCTCTCTGCCACGTGAGGATACAAAGAGAAGGCAGCTTTCTGTAACCCAGAAGAGGGTCTCACTAGAACTTGACCAAACTGGCACCCTCAACTCAGACTTCCAGCCTCCAGAACTGTGAGAAATAAGTTTCTATTGTTTATAAGCCACTCAATTTATGGCACTTTGTTATAGCAGCCTGAATAGCCTAAAACACTGCCTTAAACCTTTCATTTTAGTTCCTCCAGATCTCAGAACCTTTCAAAACAGTATTTCAAAACTCATCCACACTGAACTTTTTCTCTCCTCTGTATTCTTCTCTCTTCTTATCACATCTTTCTGGACCTTGTCTTTTTTCTGAAAGGGAACTAGTTCTTGGCCTAGTAGTGAAAATCAATCTAGTTTTCACTGGCTTACCTAAAGCAGCCACAGGCCAAACCACCCACAGTCCCTCTGATACTCTCAGCCTTTCATTGTCTTCATACACTTTTCAAAGAAACACAGAGTTATTTGTTTTGTTTATTTATTTTTCTAGTTTACTTGTTTATTGTCTTTCTCCTAACCAGAATTTAATTACCAAGAATGAAGACACTTGGCCTGTTACTTGGTTCCTAGAGCTTTGAAGTGTAGGCTCAATGATGTTCTGTTGGATACATGAACTGTAAAGAATTCAGGAAGTGTGGAGCAAGGGTAAAGAAGAGAGAGTGGTGAGAGATGCAGCTGGAGCAATACAAAGTTCTAGGAATAAGCAAGGCAAGACCTGGGGTTTAGACCGGACCCCAAGGGCTGTGTGGAGCCATTGAGGAGATAGAAACAGAGCTGTGCTATTTAGAACATCTCTCCCATGTTGAGAGACCATATAAGATGCAGGGTAGAGAATGGATTCAGTAGAAGTCAGACTGTAAACAAGACACCAGTTAGGAGAATACTGTAGAAATCCAGGCAAAAGATAAAGGAATAGAGAAAATGGGACAGGTTCCAGCTCCTTCTCTTATGTTGATCCTTCCTGTTTCCTGTTTTAATCAAATTGATCAAATTTACAATTGTAAATCAACTACACTTCAATTAAAAAATATAAAACTTTTTGAAAAAGATAAAATTTACAAAATCAGATATATAGCAGTAAAAAATAAAGTAAGCTAGAAGACTATATGTTGTGGCAAAACTCTACAGTAAGCCTTGTGACTCCCAGCTCTTGATTTTCACGCTTTTGTGTGATTTCCTCTCCTTCGGGGTGGGTACTGGACCTGTGGCTTGCTTTAAATCAGTAGAATTCGGCAAGGGTAATGGATGTCGCATCCATGGTTACGTTACATAGGACCATGCCCTCTGCCTTGCAAAGAGACTCTCTGCCTTGCCAGCCAAGGCCCCAATTCTACAACCACAAGGGACTAGATCTGGCCAACAACCATGTGAGCTTAGAAGTGGATCCTTCACTGGTTCAGCCTTGAGACGAGACCTCAGCCTCAGCCAACACTTTGATTGTAGCCTTGGGGAACTCTGAAGCAGAGGACCCAGTTATACCATACCCAGACTCATACCCCACAGAAACCGTGATATAACTAGTAATGTGTGTTGTTTTAAGCCACTACATTTGTTGTTATGTATCTATGCAGCAATAGGTCACCATTACAACATAGTAAAAGAAAAAAGAAGAAAAAGACTGTAGAGACTAAACATGAAAACTGCCTCAGAACTGGGCACTACCCTGTGAATAAATTAAGATAACAGCAAATGGCTAGCAAGGGTCGTGTCTGTACCCTTGGGTTTGGAGTTTGCTTTCTTTTATAGTATGTATAAGTAATTGTAGTTATAATAACGTAAGTTTTCAAGTATTTGCTTGATACCTATCTCTCCCAAATAGACTTTAAACTTTTTAATACCAGGAATAGTGGGGATGTGTCTTCATTTTTATACTGTATCCCCAGGCTTAGCACAGCCTGGCAGAGCGTCGTCACTCAAACATACATCTATTTAAGATATTTGATGGTTGAATAAAAGAATGAACTACAGCAAGTTCCTGGGACCTAATGTCTCAGGTCAACAGCTGTATTTTAGAGACACCTGGCAGAGAGCCCTGAGGATCTGGCTCTACGTACACACATGAGCAATTATTTTCTAGAGCAGAGCTGTTTTCATCAGACCCAGGAAGACTGCTGAACCCTAGTCTATTGCAGATGGAAGACAACACCCCTGTGATTTTCCTCTTCTCTTTTTTCTTTACCCTTTTTCAGGCTTAGCCCCTTTCCGATTTGGAAACCCTTTGTTCACCACACCTGACTTTCAACCCAAGATGCATTTTCTCCAATGAGTAGTGTCTTCTGTCCTTACAATGTTGAAAAGCAAAAAATTAAACTATACAACACTACTTTATTAATCATTTCTCACACCCCTTGCCCTGGTGGCAGATGTGTGATCTGCCTTCTGAGCATTCCCAGTCATTCTAGATCCCCAAAACAGATTGCTTCATCAAGGCTTTAGGAAAATTGGCATCAGATCTGCAGAGACAGCCTTTTGCTCATTTCTAAATCCCCAAATGCCAACTTTTTACATCATTTTCTCTCCCACAGCATATTCTAAGAATTCTCACTGTTCTACCCTCTAATTTTTACCTCTTCAGTATTATATTATCTGTTGTCTCTTTAATTTTTTTTCCTTCTACTCCAGTTTATCTATACACCAGTCTAAGCACATTTACTTTTTCTCTCTTTAATTGCCAGTGATGCCATCTATAGTAGTTAGATTGGAGTTTATTTTATACACTGCTATCATTCAAAATAACCGTTTTGTTTTTTTTTTAATATTACCAAAGTAATGTATGGTCAAGACATGTAGATAAGTAACATGGGTAAGAAAAAAGAAAAAGTCCAGCCATCAAGGAATAACCACTGGTAACATCATAGTAATTTCTTTCCAATATTGCCCTGTGGTAAATAAGAAAGAAAATTGTACTAATCCATTTCTTATTTGCAGAAATATGGCAGTATAGATGTCCAGGAAAACTTCACCCAGCACCAACACCTAAAAATGCTAGATAAAACATTTTGTGAAAATACTTTTTTTTATAGTAAAGCTGATCTGGCAGTGAAGGAAGGAAAAGATCAGAGGTTACAAATGACAAGGAAGCACAAACCCAGAGTGTCTTGAAGTCAGCGTTTGCCCTGAGGGGAACTGCTGACTCCACAGCCTAAGGCTTGGGTTTCCATGGGTCACGCCTGAGTGAGACAGGAGGAAAAACCTGTCCCCTGAGGACAGCAGGGGCAGGATTGGGATCTCACACCTGATGCAGAACCCTTAGAGGGTGGCACCTTTTTTGGTTGAACTTGGAAAAATTGATTCTGCAGAGGGAAACAGTGGGCAATGCATGTCTCCTTAGCCCTTGGTGCTGCGTGAAATGAAAATTAAAAAACATTGAGAATTCCCATCTATAATTCTACACTCAGAAGCAAACATAGATGCTCTTTTGAAAAATATACTTTAATTGCCATCTTCAAATAATTCCAGAAAATCAAGTTTCAGACAGGGCACATGCTCACAAACAACAATGGGCAAGAGTCACAGAAAAAACAAACAGCAGAATCAGAGCTTAGAGACTTCACGTCTTTGAAAATTGACAATATAATAAACAAACTAGGAGTGTTACATCCGTTTAAAAAAAAATAGGGCTTCCCTGGTGGCGCAGTGATTAAGAATCTGCCTGCCAATGCAGGGGACAGGGGTTTGAGCCCTGGTCTGGGAAGATCCCACATGCCGCGGAGCAACTAAGCCCGTGCGCCTCAACTACTGATCCTGCGCTCTGGAGCGTGCGAGCCGCAACTGCTGAAGCCCGCACTCCTAGAGCCCATGCTCCGCAACTAAAGAGGCCACCACAGTGAGAGGCCTGCACACTGCAGCAAGGAGTGATCCCCGCTTGCCGCAACTAGAGAAAGCCCGCGCGCAGCAATGAAGACCCAACGCAGCAAAAATAAGTAAATAAATAAATAAATTTTAAAAAAAAAAATAAAAAAAAATAAAAGAGGGACTCAGAAGAATGATAAGAGGGTTTCAAGATTTTCAAAATCGATGAAGCAGATTTCAAAGAGAACCAAATAGAGTTCTAGAAATTAAAAAAATAAATATAATAATTAAATTAAAAACTCAGTGGGTGAGACTTAAAGAGAAGGTAAACTGGAAAATAAGAGCTGAAGAAATGATAGAAAACTGGACATAGAGATAAAAATTATGAAAGAAAGCTAAGGAACATAAAGGATAGAATGAGAAGGTTTAACAAACATTAAATCATAGTCCCAGAAAGAAAGAACAGAAAGAGTAGCAGAAAAGTCATAGCCAAAGAAATAATGAGTAAGAATATTCCAGATTTTGTAAAAGACTCCATTTCTCAGAGTCAGAAAGTCCAAAAGAACTTAAGCAATCTAAACAAAAACCTATCCATACCCAGCCACATTATATTGTAATTACAAAATGCTAAGGACAAGAAGAAGATTTTAAAAAGCAAAAAAGTTAACTGGAGAGAAAAGGAAGACATAATGGAACAAAATTTAAACTGACATTTTGACAACTATGAAAAGTAGAACATAGTTATCTTTAATGAACCGAGAAAAAATAACTATCAACATGGAATTCTATGTCTAGCAAAGAATATCTTACGAATAAGGGTAAAATAATGACATTTTCAGACAAGAAAGAAACTAAGTTTAGTTAAAAATTAATTAACTCTAAAGGAACAGCTAATGAATGCCATTCAAGAAGAAGAAAATTGATCCCAAAAAGAAGGTGTGAGCTACAAGAGAAATGTGAAAAAAGAAAATATAAACTTTTTGGTAAATATTATATATACCAATAACAATATCTAATAACAAATATGTTATATAGCCAGTAACATTTTTAAAGAAAATTATTCTTTTTTTTCTTTGGGGGGGAGGACAAAGGGAGGGTGGGTAAAGGCATCAAGATAGAACTAAATGACTGGGCAAAATTACCATATATGTGAGGAGTAGTGTTATCAATATAAAATGTTCTTGCATGGCTTGGTGAAAAAGTAAAGATATTAATAAACCTCAGATTTTTTTTAGTTAAATACACAATTGAACATCTCTAGAGTACTCATTAAAACTAAAGAAATAGAATAGAAATTGTTCACGATTTCAAAATTAAGAGGGAAAAGTAAATTATTTAGGGAAAGCTCAATACAAAGCAAGGCAAGAAAGACTAATAAAAAGCAAACATAAAAATTAGTATGAATAAGAGGATAGAAATAAACCAAATATATTAGGAATCATAATCAAGGCAAATCAACTAAACTGTCCAGTTTAAATATTTCAGATTGCATGTTTTAAAAAATACATCCTAATGTAGAGAAAAGATGAATGTGAAATAATCAGAAAATACATCTTGTCCAGTGATAACCAAACAAAAGCAAGTAAACTATATTAATATCAAGGGAAAAAGACATAAATGCAAAAAAGGCTTTACTAGAGATGGAGGTCACCATACATTGACACAAAGTCTCTAGCTGTCAGGAAGATGAGAATTCTAACTTTGTATATTCCTAATAACATAGCTTCAAAATATATAAAGCAAAACTTAGCAGAAATGTAGAAATAAATTAAAAATGTACTATTACAGTGAAAGATTTGAACATACTTCTCTCAATAATTAAAAAATCTAGCAGAAAGCTAGATTATTGGTAATAATAATTATTACCAAAGCTATTATTGGTAATAATAGAGAATATTTGAACAACACAAAGAACAAATTTATTCTAATAGCCATAATGCACCAAGAATGGGAGGATGCACATATTTTTAAGTACAAGTGAAACATTAATAGAAATTGACCATCATCTGGACAGTATAGCAAGTATACTTGCTATATTTGTATGGCAAGTATACTTGCTATACAAGTATATTTGTCAATTCAACGAATTGCAAAGAATCAGTATCATATTTACTATATTCTCTGGCATCAAGGCTATTGATTTAGAAATCAATAAGTAAAAAATATCCAAAATCTGATCTGTTTGTAAATTAAATGTATACTTCAAACTGTGTATCAAAGAAAATTCATAACTAAATTTTAAAAGTGCATATAATAATTGAATAGCAGAATACTACTTAAGAAAATGTGTACAATGAAGCTAATGTGGTAATATTTAGAATAGCAACTAAAATGTAAGTTAGAAATATCCTAACAAGATGTTTAAGACCGTTATGAAGAAAACTATAAAGATTTATGTTTAAAGATAGTAAAGGGGACCTAATTGACTGAAGAAACTTGTAATTTTCATGGGTAGGAAAACACGATATCATATAGATGTCTGTTTTTCCAAATTGATCCATATACAGGCAGTAAAATAAAAGAAAGTAAATGAACTTCAGTTCCATGATTCAACCTGGATTAATCTCAAAAGTATGTTATGCAAAAAAAAAAAGAAAGAAAAGCTAATCTTAGAAAAAAATATACAGAATGATTACATTTATTTTAAAAATAGGCAAAACTAAACAAAATATTGTTTAGGCATACTTACCATATGAGGTTACATTTTAAAGTACAAAATGATTAATATAAAAGTTCAGAGAAAGCCTACCTCACGGAGGAGCGAGAAGGGGAAAACTTTAGGGAAGAGTCTTTGTAATGTTGTATTTCTTAAGGCTGGGTGGGGTGTATACAGGTATTAGATTTTGTTTTGTTTTCTTTAAAATGGACAAGTATGGTATTCATGCCAAAAACCTTTTTAAAGAAAATTATACTTCTCAAATTGGGAAGTATAAACCTTCACCCTAAAAAGAGAATTCTTAGAACATTCATTTTACTTAAAGATTTAAAACAGTTTACCATAATCCATCAAGGCAGTCTTGTACCTAATGGTTATAATAAAACATTGTTGCTCCATTTCCATGGAAGACAGTCTGCTTTTCCTATTGACCATTTTGTATCGTTGCCTCGCAGAAGTGAATGGATTCTGTCACCTTTATATTTGTCAGTTTGTTTTTATCACCCACTTAGCATCTACCTGTCCTGATGATTTCTGCCGAATACATAACTCACTCATCCACATTTTCAAATGGCTCCTGGGTCAATTTCCTTTTTCAGACTTTGAGAAGATGGAAACAAGAAAGGATGGAAAGAGGGACTATACAGAGAAGGGAAGAGAAGGAGCAAAAAAGAGGCCGTGGATTCCCACTTATCTTCCTTCATGTCTGAGGTGACCTGTCAGGGAGGACTCTGACCCCATAACTTAGACCAAGTCAGATTTTCCTGGCACGTCCTTGTAGGATTCTACATTTCCCTACCCCCACTAGCACATCGTATCTTGTTATAATTGCTCAGTGCCTCTCTTCACCCACTAAAGCACAGGCACCACAAAGGGAGGAGCAAGTTTGGCTTATTCTCCATTGTATTTCCAGCACCTCGCTCGTTTGGCAAAGAGCAGGTCTTCAATACAAGTTTGTTGAATGAATGAATGGACAAGAGACATGCTCCCAAGTGTCATTAGTAAGCATACAGGTCTTTACAGCAGCCTGAGAAGAACATGAGGGCTACTATCCTTTGCTTCCCCTCCTTCCTCTTCTCTGCTCTTAGCACTATACTTGTTATTAAATGAAAGTCTTCCAGAAGGGTCTTTTTTAATTGAAGTATAGTTGATTTAAAATATCGTGTTAGTTTCAGGTGTACAGTGTTGTGATTCAGTATTTTTGCAGATTATATTCCATTCTAGGTTATTACAAGATAAGGGCTATAATTCCCTATGCTATACAGTCTATCCTTGTTGCTTATCTATTTTATGCCTAGTAGTTTGTGTCTGTTAATCCCATACCCCTAATTTGTCCCTTCACCCTTCCCTCTCCTCACTGGTAACCATAAGTTTGTTTTCTATATCTGTGAGTCTTTCTGTTTTGCATATACATCCATTTATATATATATTTTCAGATTCCACATATAAGTGATATCACATATTGTCTTTCTCTGTCTGACATTTCACTGAGCATAATATTTTCTAGGTCCATCCACATTGCTGCAGATGGAAATATTTCATTCTTTTTTATAGCTGAGTAAAATTCCATTGCGTATATATGTGAATATATATATATATATATAATCACATCTTCTTAATTCAGTCATCTGTTGATGGCACTCAGGTTGCTTCCATATCTTGGAATATTGTAAATAGTGGTGCTATGAACATTGGGGTGCATGTCTGTTTCAAATTAGCGTTTTCAGTTTTTCTGGATATATACCCGGGAGTGGGATTGCTAGATCATATGGTGGTTCTATTTTTAGTTTTTTTAAGGAACCTCCATACTGTTTCCCAGTGGCTGCACCAGCTTACATTCCCACCAACAGTGTACTCAGGTTCCCTTTTCTCCATGTTCTCTCCAACATTTGTTATTTGTAGACTTTTTGATGATAGTCATTCTGACAGGTGTGAGGTGATACCTTGTTGTGGTTTTGATTTGCATTTCTCTAATAATTAGCCATGCTGAGCATCTTTACACGTGCCTGTTAGCTATCTGTATGTCTTCTTTGGAAAAATGTCTAGTTAAGTCTTCTGCCCTTTTTTTCATTGAATTGTTTGTATTTTGTTTTTGTTTTTGATATTGAGTTATATGAACTACTTGTATATTTTGGATATTAACCCCTTGTTGGTCTCATCATTTGCAAATATTTTCTCCCATTCTGTAGGTTGTCTTTTCATTTTGTTGATGGTTTCCTCTGCTGTGCAAAAGCTTTTAAATTTAATTAGGTCCCATTTATTAATTTTTGCTTTTACTTCTTTTGCCTTAGATTAGGAGACTGATCTAAGAAACTATTGCTACAATTTATGTCAAAAAAGTGTTCTGCCTATGTTCTCTTCAAGGAGTTTTATGGTCTCATATCTCACATTTAGGTTTTTAAACCTTTTTGAGTTTATTTTTGTATATGATGTGAGGGAGTTTCTAATCTCATTATTTTACATGTAGCTGTCCAGTTTTCCCAGCACCACTTGTTGAAGAGACTGTCCTTTCTCCATTTTATATTTTTGCCTCCTTTGCCGTAGATTAATTGACCATAGGTGCATGGGTTTATTTCCAGGCTCTCTATTCTGTTCCATTGATCTATTTGTCTGTTTTTGTGCCAGTACCACCCTATTTTGATTACTGTAGCTTTGTAGTATGGTTTGAAGTCTGGGAAGATTATTCTTCCAGCTTTGTTCTTTTTTCTCAGGACTGCTTTGGCAATTCAGGTCTTTTATGGCTCCGTATAAATTTTAGGATTATATATTCTAGTTCTGTGAAAAATGTCCTGATAGGGATTGCAATTAAATATGTAGATTGCTTTGGGTAGTGTAGCCATTTTAATAATATTAATTCTTCCAATCCAAGAACATGGGGTATCTTTCCATTTCTTTGTATCATCTTCAATTTCCTTCATCAATGTTTTATAGTTTTCAGAGTATAATACAGATGTGTCTAGCCCATTCTCTGGTCAAAAGCCCACATTAAAGCTTTTACCATATGTCTTAATGGGTCATTAAGACTAGGTAGTTTTGGAGAAATAATTATTGCCATCAGGTCTGCTGGTAATTTTTTTTGTCTTTTATTCTTTTATTCTTCAAGGGCATTTTTTTCACATTGTATTCACCTGCTAGAATTAATGTATGTCAGAGATGGATTGGGAATTCTGTTATGTTATTTTCATTGCTGTTTTTTGAAAGTTCTTTGAATAATGTGTTATTGATTAGGATTTATCCTTATTTTTGCAAAATGAAATTTGGGAGACTTGGATTTTTAATGGTGCAGGTATAGTCAGGTTGGTCTCATCCTTAATTGATTTCCATAAACCACTGTGCTGTGTGTTTGCTCCAGTTGCAGCCCTATCTTTTCATTTTAGCCCTTGCAGTTATTGTTACAGAAACATAGAGCTATGGGATGCTGGAATAGGAAGGTTCTTTTGAGATAATCTAGTCCTGCTGTCTCATTCTATTTGTTGCTACCCAGCTCTCCTATTCCCTTTCTAAACTATGTGCAAAAGTAGAATTTGTTTCTGAAGATTGATCATTTCTGGGGGAGGAGATTTTTAGTCCAACATCAAAAACTTTTTTAAAAGAAATGTATAGAAAATATTTACTATTAATAAGAAAAAAAAACTTACTAGAGAACTCTTTATGATTTTTATGATTCTGAAAGTTTGACAAGATAAAATAGAAGAGGCTTTGTAGCCAGATGGAACTGTTTTCAAACACCTGATTTGTAATTATAATAATCTAAACCAGAGGGAGGCAAACTTCTCTGAAGGGTCAGATTGTAAATATTTTAGGTCTTGCAACTCCTCTCTTTAGCAAGTACTGTACTTAGCTCTGTCTTTGTAGCTGAAAGTAACCACAGACAATACATAAATGAATGACTTTGGCTGTCTTCCAATAAAATTTTATTTACAGAAACAAGCAGCAGCCTGGATTTGGCCTGAAGGCTGATAAACTGATAAGCCTACCCCTGATAAAGTGTCATTTTCCAGGTATATAAGCTTGAGGAATTTACTTAAATATAAGCACTGTAATTGATAACTACTGGATAATTAATACATTTAACTGCCCCAGATTTTGAGTTCCTCAAGATTAGAGCTGCAAATCCTCAGGGCCTAGCACACAGTGCCAAGCCATAGTAGGCATTTATTAAATGTTAGTTGAATGAATGAATGAATGCGGGTATGCTTTGGAAAACTCCAGAAAATCACAAAAATAAATTTTGTGCACAATCATCAAAGAATAAATATATCTACAGGCCTTTCCTTTCTTTACAAACTTTACATTGAGCATGCACAACATTGTACATGTTTAAATATGTAAATCTCAGATTTGTATTTGTTAAGTATTTTAAATTTACAAAAAATATGAGACCTTTGCAATCCTCAGTCTGAGATTGAGGATTTGCCCCAAGTGGATAGTATTAGGAAATTAGGCATGCCCTAAAGACTCATCTTAATAAATTACTGATATCTGCATTCAGCTAGATCAAAATAGGACTAATTAACCAAATCGTTTCTGTTGTAAAACTCTGCATAAAAAAATTAATCCACAACCAGGTTGCAAACTGCTGTCACAAACTTGAGGACTTCTAGAAAATGCTTTCACTTTATGTTAACATAAACAACTGAAAAAATATTTTTCAGGTTATCTGACATATTCTTGCTCAATTTCTCAACTGATTACTGAGACAGGAAGGAACCAGATGTAATTTTTTTTACACCTGAGAGAAGAAACAAGACAGAGATTATTTTTTTCCTCTTTCGCCCCTGGGTGGCATCTGTGAAGTAGCAAAACGCGTGTCTCACTTTGCAAAACTGAACAGTGTTTGCAAGGAAAAGCACAGAAGGGTAAACACTGGTTTGCTAGGAAATAAGGAAGCCTGCTTTTTGAAACCACATTCTCCCCAACTGCAACTTGCAGGTATAAGTCTGTGCTTAGCGGTTAGGGCCACCTTGGCAGCCTCACCAACTGTGACAGAAGCAACAGAGAAAGACCATCATGACCCTGCAGCTTACATTTTCTGTCCTTGAATCCATTTTGTGTTATTCTTTTGAGTTTTTTTTTAAATTGTGCTGTGTTTTGCTATTTTCTACTCTCACTGCAATCCCTGAAAATTTATGAAGGACAACCACTGCATACTCATGGGATATTATAAGGTAGAAACATACTTTTCTTTAAGTTTATCAACCAAAAAGTTCTGTCGTTTTCAAGTTATTCTGAGAGGCTATAAGCTTATGCCAGTGGCTGTGTCATTGTCCAGGGTACATTTGCAGCTGCCCAGTTGGGATCTTTTCAAATTCTCTGCAATGCTGTTTTGAACCTTTTTGAGGGTAGCAATGCTTTATCCTTTGAGAGTGTGTTTGATTTTGTATGAACAGTTCTAAATCATTCAGAACTAAAACACATGAGCCAGGTGAGTGGCCAAGTTGCATAACACAGTTTTTCATCCAAAGCTGAGCTGGACTCTTGGGGAGAGAGACGTCCTGGGGCTTGGGAGCTTCCTACAATGGGAAGCAGAATAGAACTGGGTCAGAAACTGCAGTTTTCTAGTGTGGCTGCTAGACAAGATGTCAACACATTTCCAAAATGTCCACATTCCGGGAATGTTTTGAGCTGTGAAATTAGCTAACTTACCAAGCAGAATTCTTTTAAGGGAATATTCATGTGTGTATTTTTTAATTAACTTTTTTAAAGCAAAAATCGTATAGTACTAACCATGTGCCATTCCTTATTCCACGAATTTCACAAATATTAATTCATTAAGCCACATAACCCTAGGAGGTCTCTACTGTCATTAACTCCATATTACAGATGAGAAAACTGAGGTCTAATAACTTGCTCAAGGTCAAACAATGTGTTGTGTTTTAATGATCTCCCACTCAGTTCAGCTCCAGAGCATTTAGTATGTTTCTATGTGGCATCACTTTTACTGCTTTATGGCTATGCCCCCTAGTAGACTATATAGCATGGATTCCTGTGGTGAACCTCTGTCTCCAAATTCATGCCTTTTCCCCCATATGGATATACCAGACAAGTTCCATCAAGAAAATGGGTACTTCAAGCCAGAAGAGATTTAATATAGAAAGGGAATCAGGAGCTTCCAAACCATCAAAAGGGCCAAAGGACATAGAACAGGGAAGGGCTCTTCAAGCTTTCAGGAAGCCGCGAGTAGCCAACCTGCAGATACACCAGCAGCAACTGCGGTGCCTCCACACTGCAAATCTCACCTCTGCCAACACACACGTGACTTTTGCATCTACTGGAAGAACACAAGTATATCTTCGGCTTTTCCTCTACCTTCCAGACATCTTGAAAGCGTCTGATTTGTGGACTTTCAATCAGCAATTCTGCTAGTAAAGATTCTGGAAAATGTAGCTCCTGTGTCTATAGCTCCTGCCTTACAAGGGAGCGCATAGAAGGAGACAGTGATGCTAGTTGCCGATAGACAGGCAAGCTGGAAGTCAGGGAAAGTTTGTTCTAAAACAATTGATATTATGGCTCACTAAGCAGACCAGAGAATGAAAAGTCTATACATTAGCCTCTCTGTCAGAGAATCAATATTTATTAGTTATTTGTTGTGGACCAGCAATGGAACAGGTGCCATGGGAGACATTAGACTTAAAACCACCTTCCATATTCTAATGTTGATTTGACTATGAGCCGGGGATGGCCAGTTCCTCCCTCTTTAAATTCGGTAGAGAATCGTGTCAGTACTGATCCTAAGCAAGAGTGAATAAATAGAAGGGGAAGAGAAATGGAAACATGTAAATTGGTTTTTCTCTTCCCTTATTCTCTGTGTGGCTGCTTTTAAGCCACATTTTTCAAAGTGCTGTTTCTCAGATTATAAAGCACAGCAAAGTGGCAAAGGGAAATGCCTGTTTTTACCAGCTTTTAAGGAGTGTGGAAGTTAAAGCTTTAAGTATTCATGGTTTTAATTTTAGGCTCAGATGCAATACAGTGACCTAGAAAGGCTAATGCTTTATATGGTATAAAGTTGCAAAAATATTCAGCTGAATAACTCTGGGGAACTCCCTTTGCAGATGGAAAAAATCATTTGTTAAATTGCTCTCTCTCTCTCTCTCTCTGATTTTGTTTGGAAGGTCATCCACTAGGGGAAAAATATACAGGCCACATGGATCCCAAGCTTTGCTAAGCACCTACCTAATACTTCTTCCTAATTACATTGCATGAGTCATAATGCAGGAAACATGATATGTTAATAATTTAAACCCAATATACAGACTAGTTACAATTTGTTACATTGTTCAGTGAGATTATATAATGACATTAAAGATGCAGTTGAAATGTTTCTATATATTTCTCTATAGTTTAATTTATGATTTTCTTTGTGATCACTCATGAGATCCAAGACAAAAAGATCATGAAAGAGCTGTGGTCAAATCCATTTCTACACTGGATGAGAGACCTTTGCAGAAATAAAACAATTATGATTATAATTAAAGTTCACGTCTGTGTAATGACAGTGCTTTCATGTTATGTCAAAGTCCTTTACAACATTCCTAGTTCAAAGGAATGAATGTCTAAATCGCCTAAAGTTCCATTTGTTATAAAATTCCAGATAATATTAAAAAAAGTATAGAGTTCCACATCAAATCATAGGCAAAAGATCAGTTTCAGAGCAAGATAGAAGATTTCAGGAGAGCTCATTTAAACAAAGAACATGAGGAAATGAATAAATAACAGGTAGAACTGTGTTGAGTCTGTTGAACACCATGTATTACTGCCTGAGTACTTGAGCATTTATTAACTCATTTATCTTCTCAACAACCTCAGCAGGTACATTTATTTATAGCCTTACTCTACAGATGAGGAAACAGAGAAACAAAGAGGTGAACAACTGGTCCAAGGTCACAGAGCTGATGAAAGACCAGCCTGACTCCAGATGCCTCACTTTGAGTCACTGGTAAAGAGCAGAATGAGAAGAATAAAACAGAGACTCACGTTGCAGTAGTATCAGACTATGGTCTCCACTACAGCTCACTGAGACTGTTCACCCCAACTGGGTCAGTCCCCCTCCTCTTCTTCTGGCAATTGTTTTAGCTTCAGATTCAGTGTCACTCTCTCCCTTGTTATTCTTCTCTTAACTCTTGATTTTGATGTGCCTGAAGGACATGGTTCCCAAATGTAGTTCTCCAACCAGTGACATCAACACCACCTAATTCTCAGGCCCCACCCCAGACTAACCTAATTAAAATTTCTGGAAGTGGGACCCAGCCATTTGAGTTCTAATAACCCCTCCACAGTATCCTGATACAGGTGAAATTTTACAGCCACTGCTGTGTGAGATCCACCTCCATGGCCTCTGAGTTCCCTGAATTCCTCTTCCCCAGTGAGTTTCCTCCATCCAGCCTCAGGCACTCCCTCCTACACCATCACTGAGGCCTGCCTTCCTTACCTAGCTTAAATTCCATGGTTAATTATTATAATCACTCTCTCAGGAAGATCCTCAACTCCCTGGCCCTTTCTCATGTGGCTGGCCTCACCTGGTAAAACTAGAACCATGGTTAAATCTAATTCTGCCTACTCTGCACCTGTACCTGTGTAGCAGAACATGGTTGAAGAAAAATACACAAGCACACTGACTATTCTCCCTTTAAATTCATGGCCACGCACCTGAAGTTGGTCCTGATGCTGCCTGGCCATCATCCCCAGCCCACGCTGCCCCCACTCACCTAGATGACCGTCATACCTTCTTCTCTCTCCTCGAAGACCCAGCGCCTTCCCCCATCTTCACTTTCAACTCATGACCTCATTTTGTTTCACTGAGAAAGTAGAAACATTCAGAAAGAACTTCCTTGGGTTCATCATCTACCTTATAGCGTCTACAACCACATGCTCTCCCTTCCCCGCCACTTGTTCTAAAGCCAGTCCCTCTGCTTCTTCACTAGATTATTGCTACTCAAAGTGTGGTCCCTGCCAGCAGCAATGGATTACCTGAAAGCTTCTGAGTCATACAGAATCTCGAGCACCATCTTTCCACCAAACAATCTGTATCCAGTCTCCGATGACCCCCTTGCTGCCAAACCCAATGGTTAATTCTCAGTCCTCATCTTTCTCCACCTATTAGCAGTATTTTGCAATTGGTCAGTGGCTCCCTTCTGAAGTATTTTCTTCACTTGCTTATTGATTCTTTCTTGGGTTTATTCCAGTGCTGCTGCTGGCTCCTTTTCAATCTCCTTTACAGGCTCCTTCTCTTCTTCCCACCTTCTTATAGTCAGAGTACCTGGGCTCAGTTCTTGGTCATCTTTTCCATATACTTCATTTTTTTTTCAGTGATTTAATACAGTCCTCAAGTTAAATACACACCATGTGCTGACAACTCCCATATGTATATCTCCAGCCCAGACATCTATCCTGAACCCAAGTGTGTTTCCTGATGCTCATATACCCAATAGCCATTTGGTGCCTATCAGACATCTCAAACCCAGTATGTACAAAACAAAACTCCTGATCATCCCCCACAGACCTGCTCTATCTATATAGCCTTCCCTATCTAAAAACAAGCTCTCCATCTGTGGAAAGTCCCTTGACAACTCTCTTTCCCTCACATAATCCATTAGGAAATAATGTTAATTCTTCTATCTCCAAAATATGTCCAGACTCTCACTACTTCTCACCCTCTCCACTGTTACCACGCTGGTCCAGGCCATCTTCACTTTTCATTGTGCTTCTTTAGTAGATTCCTAATGAGTATCTCTGCTTCTACTCTTGCCCCCTTACAGTCCATTCTCAAAAAGCAGCCAGAGTCATTCTTTTAAAACACCAGTCATATCATGCTTTTCCTTGGCTCAAAACCCTGTAGTGTGTTCTGATTATACTCAGAGAAGAATCCCACATTCTCCCAGTGGCTACAAAGTGTTACATGACCCAGCCCCATTATTACTCTGAGGCTTCCTACAACTCCTGTTACTCACACTGCCCCAGTCATATGGGCTTTCTTGCTATTTTTTGATCACACTAGATTTGCCTTTGTCTACAGCCTTCCCTAGCTCCAGCTGTTCCCTCTGCCTGGAACACTTTTCTGCTTGATTCACTCACCTTCTTAGACCTACCCTGACCATTTCCAGGTTGAGACTGGAGGCCCTTTGAGCAATCCTCTCTATTCTCTACTACGTATTTCCATTGCACACATCATATTCTAACATACTAAGTACTTTACTTATTTCTTATATTTGTTGTTTATTATGCCTGGCTAGAATACAATCTGTAGAAGGATCTTTGGTTGATTGATGTGTCCTAACTGCTTAGAACAGTGTCTGGTACATACAAATAGTTGTGTGATGAATAAATGAGTGACTGACTGGGAGGGTGAATATTGTGCTTGTGCCTTGCAGATGCAACTTGAAAAAAATCCAAGGAGCAGGAGAAAGAGCATTGCCTGCTAGCCAGGCCAATTCTGGATTTGCCATTACTATCTGTGACCTTGGACGAGTCACTAAAACTTCCTCAGCTTCAGATTCCATGTCTATCAAGGGAGAATTGTGGTATCGATTTTATCAGGGTTTTTTGAGATAATGTTTGAGGAAATGCTTGGAAAACATAAAGTGTTTTATAAACAGGGGACCATATAATTTAATCCAAACTGGGATATTTTTGAGAGTGAAAGAGGGCTCTCTTAATAATTTTAACCAGAGTACCCAGTGGAAACCAGGACATAGTCATCTTATATGTATCAAACTCATTTGAATTCACCTTCAAAATATATAACTAGAATCTCATAATTTCCATCACCACTACCATTACTACCTTAGTCCAAGCCATCATCTTTTTTTCACCTGGTCATTGCAGTAGCCTCTTGTCTTCTCTTGTTCCCTATAAAGTGTCCTCCCCTGCTCACCCTGAATGATGCTATTAAATGTAAATCAGATCAGGTCGCTGCTCTGCTTCAAATGGTCCAGGGGCTTTGCCTGTCCTTCACGACCTCAACTACTTAGTATGACCTGCATGATCCATTATATTACTGACCTTCTCTCCAATGACTACTCCCCATGCTTGCCCACCAGAGCTCCTGGCTGTTTCTCCAACATGACAAGCATGCTCCTACCTCAGGGCCTTTGCACTTACTATTTTCTCCACCTGAAATTTCATTCCCCTGCATATTCACATGTCTCAATCCCCCTCACCTCTCTGCTTAAATGTCACTTTATCACCCATTTAATAAAATGACAAGTTCTCCCTCTGAACCACACTGCCACTGGCACTTTCTACCCTCCTTATCTGCTTCATTAGCTTTATTTTTCTCCATAGAATTTATCATTACCTAACATTATATATGCTTTGTATTTACTTACTGTCTGTCTCCCCCATTGGAATGTAATATCAATAAGAGTCAGAACTTTTCTTTTTCTGTTGCTATATGCCAGCACCTAAAACTGTGTCTAGCACCTCATCAGCATTCTATATATTTGTTTAATAAATAAATAGATGAAAGAAATTGAAGGCATGATTAAGTGCAAGTCAGATATGGGTCAACTTGTTTAAAGAAATAATAGCCAAGCTAGGATATGCAAGTGCATTGGTCCCAGTGAATTCCCCAGTGAATTCCCAGTGAATTCCTTTTATTTATTTTTTTTTGCTTTCACAAAAAATAAATATAAATAAATAAATAAATAAATAAATAAATAAATAAATAAATAAATAAATGCTTTCACAGTGTTTAAGGCCTCCCTTGATGTGGTTTGTTATGTGGGGAAGAGACTATTAAGACAGTGTTGCTGGTGATGTAAATGAGAGGTGGCAGAAGAAAGTACAGGGTGTGCCAGCTCGTGTTACTCCACTTGAGTTCATACAGATATCTGAACAATGCAAAGTGCCCCACAGCATATTCTCCTTTTAAAAGAATTCAACATATGAATTTCTTCCCTAATTTGGACTACCATAAGAACAAACCTCTTAATACAATGCAAAGCCACAAATGAAGAGGTAGCATAGGGACGATATACTTCACAGTTGATTTCATTGTTTAATTTATGTATTTGACCTAAAAACAGCCTTACACACTAAGACTATGTGCAGTATGTGAGAGCAACGTAAAGAGGAATGGCTTTAATTCTATGACAAGAGGCTCCTTAAAAAGATCTGGTTTCTAAATCTGTGACACTATCACACAAAAACACTTACTGGAAATGAACTAGTCACTATAAATAATATCAAATAAGCAGTTAGATGATATCTTTTTCAACCAGGTTTACTTTGCTATGTGAACCTTGTTTAATTTTAGATTTAAGAAGAATGAAACATTTAAAGACTTAGTTAAATAATACTGTGCATATCCAATCATTTCAATTGTTTTATAAGATTTAGAAGTATGAAAATTTATTTAACATCTCTGTTTTCAAAACCGACGTAGATTTTACGGTCAAATACAAATAATACCCCTCACCAAAAGGTGAAGATAACAGAATCAAAGTGAAGGAGAAAATGAGTAAATATATAAATTTGGGGTTTTGGGGGGAGTGATGGAGTAAAAAGTTGTCACTTCATTTTAATGTAGTCCCAAATTCTTTATCAAGAAAGCACGGCCTTAGAAGTTTTAGGAAGATATTTGAGCAGAAAGAATTTTGAAGAGTGAACTAAAAATTATTGGTCAAGTTTAACTGTTCATATGTGCTTTAGCAAACTAAATCACACACACATATATATATATTTTAACATCTTTATTGGACTATAATTGCTTTACAATGTTGTGTTAGTTGCTGCTGTACAACAAAGTGAATCAGCTATACATATACATATATCCCCATATCCCCTCCCTCTTGCGTCTCCCTCCCACCCTCCCTATCCCATCCCTCTAGGTGGTCACAAAGCACCTGTGACCTGTAGTATGCGGCTGCTTCCCACTAGCTATCTATTTTACATTTGGTAGTGTATATATGTCCATGCCACTCTTTCACTTCATCCCAGCTTACCCTTCCCCCTCCCTGTGTCCTCAAGTCCATTCTCTACGTCTGTGTCTTTATTCCTGTCCTGCCCCTAGGTTCTTCAGATCCTTTTTTTTTTTTTTTGATTCCATACATATGTGTAAGCATACGGTATTTGTTTTTCTCTTTCTGACTTACTTCACTCTGTATGACAGACTCTAGGTCCGTCCACCTCATTACAGATAACTCAATTTCGTTTCTTTTTATGGCTGAGTAATATTCCATCGTATATACACACATATTTTTATGCAACTAGATTAAGTTGCTAGATTTAGATCTGTAAAATGTGCTGGAAACCAAGCATGTTAATTTTTCTTTTTTCTTGGCTTAATACCCAGAAAGTTTTCATATGCAGTAGCTTTCAATGTAATAGTTTTATGAGGAATTTGGTGACATGGATGTACATATACATAAAGTATACAGGAGCATTTTAAGTTGTAAGCAGATGATCATGCTATTCTACAAAGAATTTATAAGGACAAGACCTTAAGTTGTCCTAAGTTTAGCATAATAATCACATGAAACATAAGAACTTAATCATTTGCCATATTTGATCATTTCTTTTATAATGCATGGTAATCGATGGTTAACTGTTCAGGAAAGTAATATAAGCATCAGGTAAATTTCTGTTGTTTAAAATGGAGAAGAAAGGAGCTACCATTATCATCGTGTTTGTAGTAAGGTATTTTTCCCTCCTAAATGAGGATTGGCCTCAATAAATAACTGATACTGAGGGCTTTTTTTTTTTTTTTTTTAAAGGATATGGGACTGGTGCTTTAAAGCAGATGGTTCTGAGTTTTCCTTTTTTTTTTTTTTTAAAGTATTTATTATTTTATTTATTTTATGGCTGTGTTGGGTCTCCGTGCGAGGGCTTTCTCTACTTGTGGCAAGTGGGGGCCACTCTTCATCGCGGTGCGCGGGCCTCTCACTATCGCGGCCTCTCTTGTTGCGGAGCACAGGCTCCAGACGCACAGGCCCAGTAATTGTGGCTCACGGGCCTAGTTGCTCCGCGGCACGTGGGATCTTCCCAGACCAGGGCTCGAACCCGTGTTCCCTGCATTGGCAGGCAGATTCTCAACCACTGCGCCACCAGGGAAGCCCCTGAGGGCTTTTAAAAGAATGAACTTTTGTTAACTACTCAAATGCTAAAACCATGATTTTCCAACACTTCATTGACTTATGTGTTACGGGCAAAGCTAAAACTCAGTTGTCTAGAGCTGTATCATCTTGGCGGATCCATTAAAAATTTGCAAGCGCTTAAAATGTTTTCTAATTTCTTAATAAGATATATGGTCAGCATGGATAATATTCATACTCGTTTTGAAAACTCTCCAAACTAAAATTAAATTATTTCAGCCAAGTTCTCTCTGTTGCACAGAATTAGGGCCCTTTAAGATTTGTGTGTATCTCTGTGGATCCAGAACTGTTTCCTGAGAAACATTTGATTCCTCCCCAGGTAGCGCTGCCGTAGAGGTATGGTCTTCCGTTCACCATGTGTTCACCTCGTTCCTGATCTTCATTACAGATGTCAACCCAGCATTCCACTTGGTTGATTATGAGCATATGGTTCCTCCTTTAATCAGCCATACAGAATTTCTGCAGGCTAGGTTCTTGTCAAAGAGTGTAATTTCAAACTCGCTCCTCCTAACTGTGATCAAGAGCAACAAGAAATGTTATTTATTGCGTGTGGCTTAAATTGTGTGAAGTCTTTCTTCTAGGTGTTCTACACTTTTACCCTTTGATAAATAATAGCTTAACCTTTGTGCCAGGATGCTAAACGCTTCACACATATCAGCTAATTTAATCCTAAGAATAAACTTAGGGGTGGATAATATTATTACTCCTACTTTATAGATGACTGCACTGAGCCAGAGGAATAAAGTAATTTGTTCATTTACACAGCCGGAAAGTGGCAAGGTTGGGGTCCAAACTCAGGCAGTTTGTCTCCAAAGCCGATGCTCTTAACCTCTACACTGTACCATGCACAGCTAGCTAGCTGTGTAGTTATACCAAAATATGCAGGTCCCTCAGAACTGTGTCTTTGTCTAGCTTTGCTTTGGCATTGAGCCACCTATTGTATTGAGAGCTGTCTGAAGAAGTAGCCTTATGAAACTCACCTTTGGACGTACTGAAAGATATTGCTCTGGATATAGTTCACTACATCATACCAAGTACCCTTTAGGAAAATAAATCTTTCTCAGGTGTCAGAAAAAAGGTGTGCTTTCATCAAGTGAACAACATTAATCCATTCTCATAACTTACTGTGTTTGTCCCTTTATTCCAGTCCCTGGAAAGCTCCAAACCTAATTTTTACTCCACCTCTATCTTGCATCTTTGCCCTTTTAGTATTTTGTGCCCTGATCCTACCTATTATTCAACATTATTTCCCTACATTTATCTCCCTTGTTTTATTATTTGTGACTCTTTAAATCACTCCAAATGCATTTTTAAGAGCAAGCATGAAAACAAATTATTGTTATTACTAATAGATCCAGTAAAGATGGAGTAGCGCTTCTTGACAGAGAGATGCACTAGTCCAGTGAGTGTGAAATGTTATCAACACTTGTGTTTGGGCAGCAAGCATTTTAGGGTCAGCGAACTGTAGGTAACTGCTCACTATACTTTCACCTCTGAGTTCACAGCCACTTGGGTTTGCCTTTCTTCAGTAGAGGTGTCCAGACTTCAGGCTTGCATGCAAAAGCTAAAGGGAGATGGGAAAATTTGAGAGTCAAGCCCTATCTGGTCTGGAAAGGAATGGAATAGAACAGAGTCCCTTCCAAGACCGTAGAGGTAGGGAGGAGCTCTGGAAGCAGAGAGACAAAAGAAAAGGATGAGATTCTGCTTTCCAACTTATGATTAATAATAAACCAAGGACTCCTGGAATAAGCCATCCAGTCTGGGCCTTCCTGGAGTCATCTGAATTATGTAATTTAAGAGAAATGTCTCCAAAATGGCTCTCCCAACACCTGGAATTCCAATATTGGGGATTCACTTGGACTAATATGAAAACACTCCTAGGAGGAGTGAGAAGGGCCCCTATTACATGATCCTGTTGACTAATATAATTAGTTAGCTTTCCTAAGACCTTGCTGAGATTAGCTGAGGTGATCAGAGTATTGATGGAAATGAGAAAACAAGAGGAACGAGGAATAATTTTAAGCATGGGGCCCTTCAGAGAAATACTAGGGTGAGTGACATCTTTAGGGGGAAGAGTTGATGAGGGAAAAAAGTATTGCGAGCAGCTGTGAGCACGTTGAGTTTTTGGTGCCTTTGGAACATGTGAGTAAAGAGACTGGGAACCATTTGATGATATGGGTCAAAAACGCCAAACAAAGATCTGGAAATAAGTTTAGAAATGGTCAGTTTAAGGATTTGCTCTCAAGGGAACGAAAGATAGCATCTAGGGGTGGATGGACATTTAGGGAGAAGAGAAAGGGATCCAGAGCAGAGCCCTGAGGGTACCGGTGGAGAAGAGGCAGCCCAAAAGGCAGCCTAGATGCACTGGCCAGAAAGAGAGGAGGAAACTGGCGGAGGTATAATGCAAGTCAAGAACCAGCATGTGTCAACTGTGACCCGGCTTCATCTTCCCGGGAATCGCCATGCAATATATGTAATGCTCTCAGAGGAACGCCTGCAGGGCACAGTGGGGTCAGTCAGCTGTGGGAGCCACAGAAGGAAGAGGTCTTGTCCAAGAAGGAAAAGGCTTCCAGAAAGGAAAATCATCAGGAGCAAAGGCACGCAAGTAAATTCTCTGTGTGGTGAGTTTATAAAAGCACAGACTGTTTGCCTTTGTTGGAGAGTAAAATGTAAAGGGAAAGCAGAAAGTGAGGAGAGATTTTATTCACTTAGCAAACGAGGCTCGGCCTGGGCTGCACACTGTCCTAAGAGCCTTGCAGAGTTGAACACTGAATCCTCCGCGCAATCCCAGGAGGAGCTACGGTGAGTTTCCCCTTTACAGAGGAGGGAATGGAGATTAAGTGGGTTGTGTGAAGTCTCACAGCTGGCAAGGGGCAAAATGGCCCTTCTTACCCAGTCAGCCTGGCTCTGGAGTTGATGTTCTTAAGCACCATACCCTGCAGCTTCTGCAATAGAGAGACAGGAGGAAAGGGGGGAAGAGTAGGCAAACGAGAATGTTTCCCGAAGGAGGGAGATTCTGTGCAGAGCTTCCCTCCAGAGGGTTGGATGGGAGCGGTTCCCATGCTGCATGGAACTTGAGGCCACTCTTGGGTTTTGTGGCACTGCGTGGACTTCTACGGTGTTCAGTGTCCCTGGGAAGCCCTTTAATCCCTGGATCACTTTACCTTCAAACCTCAATTTCCCCACCAGTAAAATCACCATGATACTGGAAGGATTCATGACCCACTACCTAGGAAAATTCCCTGGCCCCTTGAGATGAGCATTATTATTATCCCTGCCATTGTTATGTCATTATTATGCTAATGATGCCTTTTATCAGCTTCAGTCTAAAAGGGGAATCTGTATGTTTATTCAAAGAGTACACAACCTAAATGAAGATGAGAAGATGAGAACTTACTGTTTCTTCACATCCTACTTGGAGAATATGCTTAAAAAGCAAATAACATTTTAACAGCAAGTAAAAGAAGCATTTCACTGCTCTTCAAACAGTAATGCTTATACAATTACCTGTTTTCCTCCATCTGAAATTACCACTATGAGTGTGCTCCTTTATTCATGCATTTAATTTGTAGCCTTTCAGCTGCTATTCGAAACACTTGGCTTTCAATGTGCATCTTCAATCCCGTGTTTGTCCATCTGGAAATACTTCTTTTTCCAAATATGGAAAAACTCATTAAAAAGTGCCAAGTGCATATCTGTAACTTTCATTGGACCCAGCTGATATTTGCATGCATAGTTGTAAGACCAACAAGATGCCGAGTGACTGAGCACAGGAATGCAGACTCGAGGGAGACCTGGGCGCAGCCCCTCGGTGGTGGGGAGTTGGCGTGCTGAGCAGGACCCTGCCAGACCTCACACTCCGGACCTCAGGAGCTGATTAATGGACCTTCTGGGGGAGACGCTGTCTATCAGTGTCAAATATAAACCGAAATACTGTTCACAAATCATGTGAAATAAGGATGCTGCCATTTCCAGTAGACAAAAATCCCCTAAATGCACATCAGCTGTCTGTCCTGCTCACTAGAAGGAAAACAAGGACTCTCTAGGGCAAAATCATCAGATATTCAAAGCTCTCTCTCTCTTTTTCTTTTTTTTCCCCAGCCTCTTATTTCTGGTCCCTTTACCGTTCCTCCTTGACAGACATTACTAGGCCTAACCGGCTTCCCAGAATCCACACTGCGAAGGACCTGTAACCTGGCATTTACAGATTGACAGAACCAATTAAATTTTGGCTAAGATCACAATTCACACTACGGTGTTATTTCAGCTTCAAGTTAGACTCCGTTATGAAATCTCCCTCTGTAACACATATACGCCTTCTTAAAGGTATTTTTTCTAGGTATCATCAAAGAAATAGAGGTCTCGGGAAGTTGTAGTTCAGAAGTCTCTGAGATCAGAGGAGACCAGCTTGGAGGCCTCCCACCGAGGGAAACCTGATTGACAGTTTGTGGATAACAGGGTAGGTGGCTTCGAGGCCACAGTCTGGAATCTGCCCACACGTAGAGAGGGACACGGTGCTCTCCCAGGAATCCCGCCCAGCCTCCTCCAGCTGATGAATAACTCTGTTTCAATAATTAATTGCTAAGGACAAAAAATCCTTTCCTGTTCATTTGCCATCCTCTCTATCAGAACCACATCTTTATCCATAGTCCTGTGGGCACACCGCCACCCAGGGGCCCTGCTTTAAGGCCAAAGAAGAGCTTAGCCGCTCCCCCATTGCACCATTGAACCTAATCTCTGTTGCCCTCTGTCAGCTTTCCTCACTGTGGATACGAATGCTTTTAATCTTGCGTATCTGACACACTGATTTTTGTGTTTTGGGAACCAAACTCCCCTTCTCTGATAATAAGAAATACATTCTACTGATATCCATATTTCATACCCATTTTAAGGAAGTTTATGATAAGAACGAGTGTTCCTAAAAGAGTATTTTCTTGCTGAATAGGAGTATTATAAGAATACTCTTATTTTTATATTTATCAAGCAGTTGTGTCTAGCACTTTGGGGGGCCCCAAAATAAATAAAAGGCAAGGTTCCTTTCCTTGAGGAAGTTCTATGAGCTTAGCTCACCATCAATGACACAGAGTTAATAAGTATTAGTTAGTTATTGTCAGTGACATGTCCCATCATTAAAGAGAAAGAGGAAGCCGGGTGTCACTACACTTAAAAGGGAAAAACAGGGCTTCCCTGGTGGCGCAGTGGCTGGGAATCTGCCTGCCAATGCAGGGGACATGGGTTCGAGCCCTGGTCTGGGAGGATCCCACATGCCGCGGAGCGACTGGGCCCGTGAGCCACAGCTGCTGAGCCTGCGCGTCTGGAGCTTGTGCTCCGCAGCAGGAGAGGCCGTGATAGTGAGAGGCCCGCGCACCGCGATGAAGAGTGGCCCCCGCTTGCCGCAACTGGAGAAAGCCCTTGCACAGAAACAAAGTGCCGCAACTGGAGAAAGCCCTTGCACAGGGACGAAGACCCAACACAGCCAAAAATAAATAAATAAAAAATATATAAAAAAAAAAAAAAAGGGAAAAACAAAAGGGTCAAATTATACCGCTTTTGCCTGAATTCTCTGAAAGATGCAAACCAGAGCAGAGTGTGACCTGAGTAAACCAAGTAATTGCTCCCCTAGGTCTCTGAATGTTTAACCATTTTTAAACCACTGGGATAAAAAATAATATAGAAATTCATATTCATATATAATTCCATATGGTGTTTTTAATGGCAAACAAGGTATTAGAGTAGCCATACCCCACATTCCCCCATATGTAACTAAAAGGAAAGTCAGAGTATAATATTACTCTTCATGAGTAGACTAACTTCTTTATAATACTGATATTTATAATATGAAAGCAGGAATATTTCCAAGATCTTGCCTATGTAATGTGAAGTTGCTAGCTCACTCTGAGTTGGTGCAGAACTATCACTTAAAATATAAATTTTGATAGCACCCTGCATACCTTCTGAACATACATAGCTCTCATGAATGTTGCATTTTGGGTTTTCTGCAAAGCAAATCTCCTAAAAATATTTTCTTTAATGTGTGCCATGGACCCCTGGGAATACACAGAAATATGATGATCTGGTAGACACTGATAGTTTAAAATTTGTAAGGTTTGATGTTGTGGAGACTAAAAAGAACCCTATTTGGGGAAATTGTACTTTAAAAATCAATGTCCCTATTACTGACTTTCTATCAGATCCCAAACATCTTTATGCAAAGCAAAATTACTTGGATATTCTTGAAATGTATCTTTGGAATTATTTAATATCGTAGTTGAATGTTCCGGTGTAAAATATTGTCATGTCTGTAAAACATCTGCCTTTGTTGCCCTTTCAAAGAGTGTGTCTCTGTGCTGACCCCAATGTGCTGCTTCTCCTCCCACCCACTTCTTTTTCCTTTTCCTTCTTTTCCATGCACTTTAGAAAAATCATGCTATTTTCTGAAAGCTGATATAAGGACGCTGACCCAGCTTCAACCACGGGGCATGGAAGTTGATGGAACTAGTCACAACAAGTTTCTTACCTAAGACTACATTTTGTCATAGAAAAAGTGAATCTAAGAGGCAGTAGAAAAGCTATAGGACCAAGAGCAGGAGGCATTGCCCGGTTGGCCTGACCTCTGACTCACTGATCTGTAAGGAGGGTGGGCTGCTCCCACCCGTGTGAAATAGAAAGCAAAAGGGACCAGAAAGGGGCCACACTCAACCACAAATACCAGGCAGTGAACTGGACTGTCACCGTGGCTTATGCTGGCATCCGGTTGTGTCCATAAATCATCTACAAAACGGCACCAGAGCGAGCAGGACCCCACTTCCCAGGTAATGATTCAAACCCCTTTTAGTCCTCTCTGGAAATTCACAATTCCACATCTGTGGACATATATGGCACCGGAGTGTCGTAAACTAAAATGCAGTAGTGATTTGTCCAAGTTTACAACCTTTTTACCTACTGTGAGAAAGGAAGGGGTAAAGTTATTTATATTTTCTTCAAAACAGGCAGGTACTCAAAATGTTTGCAAGATTCAGGGAGCAAGGATTACAATGAATTGCTACAGAAGTATCCCTTTGGGCTAATCAGATACTCTTCCTTATTATGGGTTTATTAATTATAAATGTAAAGATTAAAAAATGATAACTTGCCACCTGGGTGCAGGTAAGTTCTTGATATTCAGTGACCTACTTGAATTTCTTTTTTTACTTCTTCTAAGTCTTCTTCCAGAGTTAAAATCCTTAGTTCAAAAGTGTTTAGTTTTGATACGTAAATTGTCTTTTTTATGTGGATTACTTTACTTGCTTTGCCATTGTTTTCATTTTGTACTGATTATAAAGAAGATGTTGCATATCAAGTTGTTTATATAGCATTTGATAGGAGTTCACATTAAAAAAATTGTCTAGTTATTAAAATTAAGTGTTAGGTACCAATTCATAATTTTAATAACAGCTTCATTCTAAATGCAGCTACATTTAAAAAAACTTTTATTGGAGTATAGTTGCTTTACAATGTTGTGTTAGTTTCTACTTTACAGCAAAGTGAATCAGCTGTACGTATACATATATCCCCCCTTTTTTGGGTTTCCTTCTCATTTAGGTCACCACAGAGCTTTGAGTAGAGTTCCCTGTACTACACAGTAGGTTCTCATTAGTTATCTATTTTATACATAGTATCAATAGTGTATATATGTCAATCCCAATCTCCCAATTCAAACCAACCCCCCACCCCCCTTGGTATCCATATGTTTGCTCTCTACGTCTGTGTCTCTATTTCTGCTTTGTAAATAAGATGGTCTATACCAATTTTTTCAGATTCCACATATATGTGTTAATATACGATGTTTCTTTTCCCCTTTCTGACTTACTTCACTCTGTATGACAGCCTCTAGGTCCATCCATGTCTCTACAAATGACCCAATTTCATTCCTCTTTATGGCTGAGTAATATTCTGTTGTATATATGTATCACACCTTCTTTATCCATTCCTCTGTTGATGGACATTTAGGTTGCTTCTATGTCCTGGCTATTGTAAATAGTGCTGCAGTGAACATTGAGGTGCATGTATCTTTTTGAATTATGGTTTCCCCTGGGTATATGCCCAGGAGTGGGATTGCTGGGTCGTATGGTAGCTCTATTTTTAGTTTTTTAAGGAACCTCCATACCGTTCTCCATAGTGGCTGTATCAATTTACATTCCCACCAACAATGCATGTGAGTTCCCTTTTCTCCACACCCTCTCCAGGATTTGTTGTTTGTAGATTTTTTGATAATGGCCATTCTGACTGGTGTGAGGTGATATCTCATTGTAGTTTTGATTTGCATTTCTCTAATAATTAGTGATGTTGAGTATCTTTTCATGTGTTTGTTGGTCATCTGTATGTCTTCTTTGGAGAAATGTCTATTTAGGTCTTCCACCCATTTTTTGATTGGGTTTTTATTTTTTTGATATTGAGCTGCATGAGCTGTTTGTATATTTTGGAGATTAATCCCTTGTCAGTTGCTTCATTTGCAAATATTTTCTCCCATTCTTTTCATCTTGTTTATGGTTTTCTTTGCTGTGCAAAAGCTTTTAAGTTTAGTTAGGTCCCATTTGTTTATTTTTGTTTTTATTCTCATTACTCTAGGAGGTGGGTCAAAAAAGATCTTGCTAAATGCAGGTACATTTAGAGCGCTACCATTCAAAAACATTCTCTATACCCCAGATGTGGCTAGATTCAGCTCAAATCATGTTTTCCTTTAGGAATTTCCATTCTAAAGTGGAATGGCCATGATGACTTAGAATACTTTTCCTCTCAAGCACCATTATGATAAGTTCCTTATATTACTACATTGTACATTAATTCACTCATTCAACATTAAAAACACATTTATTGGGTATCAAATGCACCAAGAACTGTTTTAGCCCCTGAGGCAAAAAAATGACTAAAATTTGGTCCCTGTCATCAAGGAACACAGGATCAAGTAGAGTGGGCAGAAATGTAAATAGGAATTTCTGTGCACTAGGATATAGATGCTATAATGTGGTATAGTGTAACATTATGTAATACAATAGTATAGGGTTATACACAAAGCATAGTGCTATAACAGAGATAGAAGAGATCAGCTTTTCGGGATTGGGAATACTCAGGGAGATAACATTGTTTGGGGTGAATTCTAAAAAGGAGAGACATGGATTAAATTGTAGACCTGTTATCCATTGCTATGATTTAATCCAAATCAATGAAGACTAAAGAAGATGCTAAAAGTAACTTTAGACTTTTCTTCTCTATTAGTTTAGAAATGCCTTTTTGGAATTTCATCCCCAGTCATAGGTCCCTGCCTTAAATAAAAGCCACTTTAATTCAGAATTCCTTTAGATTTCTTTCTTTCTCACTGACTTTCCTATTTATGGAAATAATTGTCAGTGCCAGTTTTAGAAACTATTCCTTGCTAAACTTGAAATGAAAATCTTGAGCTTCCCTGGTGGCACAGTGGTTAAGAACCCGCCTGCCAATGCAGGGGACATGGGTTCAATCCCTGGTCCGGGAAGATCCCACATGCAGCGGAGCAACTAAGCCCGTGCGCCACAACTGCTGAGCCTGCGTTCCACAGGTACTGAAGCCCACGCACCTAGAGCCCGTGCTGTACAACAAAGAGAAGCCACTGCAATGATAAGCCCGCACAACGCGACGAAGAGTAACCCCCGCTCTCTGCAACTAGAGAAAGCCCGCAGGCAGCAATGAAGACCCGTCGCAGCCAAAAATAAATTAATTAATTATTTTTTTTAAAAAAAGAAAATCTTTCACTCAGATAAGTAATGCTCTTTTCAAAATTATTTGGATTGGCTTTTTTTTTTTTACTGCTATAGGAGCAGTACTTTAAAACTCAGTCACCTGGAAATCTTCCAGTGCGTGTGTGCTTAGGTAAGCCAATATCCTGGAAAAATAGCCACTGAATGAGGAAATCCCCACTAACCTCACATGGGCCACAAATTGTTTATATGAAGAATAACAACAAAACAAAACAAAGATTAAAAACCTTTTACGTTGTAATTTATTTTGAAAAAATGATACAGCGTATTACCAAGCAAGAATAAGAATTAAGAATAAAAATAAGGAGGAGGAGGAGAAGCAGAGAGAGAAGAGACAATTGATTTTTATTTTTTTTTGGATGCACAAACCTGATAGCAAGATGGAATTTGCCAAAGTATCAATTCCAGTTCAAGTTATTTCCTCTTTAACCATACTATTACAAGAAAATTTACATTGAAATAGAAACCATATTTTAAAGAATGTCCATGCTCACATTTTTCACTTTAGCAAACAGCATTGTTTACATACTTGCATTTGCATGTGGGATTGAAATATTTCTTCCCCAAACCAAGCCTGAGACAAGTTAAGCCCTTGAAATTGTGTTCCTGGTGAGACCTCATCTGTGTGCAGAAAGGCCCCAGAATGACCCGGATTAGACCCAAGCTGGTGCAGAGGAAGGCGGTCCCGGGAAAGTAAACTTCCGATTGAAAGGGAATCTGTCCTCAAAATAGCCACGCTTAGGAAAAGTAATAAAACAGGTTTGCAATCTCATGGTTAGACCACTAGTTTTTTTTTACACTTGTAGATTGTTTATATATGTTGATAAAATCCCAGACCCAGGGGGCCCCCCAACTCTTTGGGATTTGAGTTTGTAGTGAGGGTACAGAGGAAGGCAGGATTATGGGGGGGGTGGGGGGTGGCTGAGGGACAGGGCAGCCTTTCTGGCAACTGTCTAGAAACTCAAGATTGACAGGTTGTAATCATTTAGTCACCCTGTGCCTCCCCCCAGAAAAAGGAGGGTCCTGAGGGGAGGTGGTCAGCCATGTGTCTGTCGGTCCATGCTGACCCCGGTCTCTCACCTCTACTCTCATTCTGCGGTTCTGAACTTCTGTGTCCACTAGGAAAAAACAAAAACATAAGATGGTAATACCTGGCATTGGTGGAATGAAGGGGCAATGAATGTTCTCATACACTGTTGGTGCCAACTGGACACATCAGTTTTCTGAGACTTGTATAATAATTTGAATGGCCTTTGATACAGAAACCCTGTTTCCACCAACAAGGGAGTTTCCAGGGAGGGTCTAGAAAAGGATCCTTATTTTGATTCCGACCTGCCTTCAGGTTAAGGGGCCCTGGCTGAGGGGGCAGTTCAAGGAGCCGCGTGAATTCCCTGCTCTGGGAGGGAAGACAGCTCTTACTTATGGGCCCAGTTCTATGTTCTTGACTTAATGGCTGGATTTACTCCTCATGACATCCCAGGTGGTGGGGTACCACTATCCTCTCTGCGTGGGTGTGCATCAGTACAAAGCACGTGCTCCTGAGCACAGAGAAGGATGTCAGAGAAGTTGCTCCCCACGCCCACTGCCAGAGCCAGGGCTGCAACCTGGCAGCCTGAGCACCCTTAGTTGCTGGTGGGAGAGCTTCAGCAGAGGTATCAGGACACATGCTGCTGAGGTGGCTAATATTTGCTCTCCCTGTAGTGGGACCCAGGCTTGGTGCCCTTCCCCTGCTGCAGGAGAGGTATGTGGCAGAGACAGAAGCAGAAGCTCTCTGAAGCCAGTGTTTCTAACACGCTTTTTGAAAACTTAACCTTATGGGAAAGATTGAACTGCTTGTACTTGGTAAGGAGGGGAGGGCCTCCGAGGACACAGAGAAGGAGAGAAAAAATAATAATAACAAATAAAAATCTCTTAATCTAAGTCGTTTATGGTGATAATATAAAAGATGATGATGAAATCTATAAATTCTCAAAAAAAATCCATGGATTTTTCATCTCAATTCATATGAGATGAAAGAAAGAAAAGAGAGAGAGAGACAGAGACAGAGAGAGAGAGAGTGAGAAAGAAAGAAAGAAAGAAAGAAAGAGAGAGAGAGAGAAAGAAAAAGAAAGAAGAGAGAGAAAGAAAGAAAGGAAAAGAAAGAAAAGAAAAAAAGAAAGAGAAAAAGAAAGAAGAAGGTAGAAAGAAATCATTGACTTTTAAAGTGGAAAAATAATTTGATCCAGTATTCTCATTTTAACAAATAGAAAATCCAAGTCCTAGATTTATAAAATGCACTAGAAGAGATGAGTCAAATAACTGTATACACAGAATTAGACCCCAAGCCTCAGCTCCTGGTAGATTGTTCTTCTCCTGCTCCTTTTTTATATGCGGTCCAGTTCTGGTTTCTACATCATAACATCTTATACCACTTAGATTAAAAGGTGGCTGTTTTATCTGTCATTCTTTATTCTTAACCCAAATAATATTGGACCAAGGGCTCAGGTAAATGTGAGTAGCATTACTTGGAGCAAGCCAGAACTCATGGACAAAAGGACCAGCAGTGAATGAGTTCCCTGCTATTTCAGTATCCTGCAGAAAGGCCACAGGGAGACGACTTATCCCCACAAATTGCTCCTGCCCCTCATAGTTCTCCCTTTTTATTTTTATTTTTATTTTTTATTGAGGTATAGTTGATTTGCAATATTTTCAGATATATGACATAGTGATTTACAATCTTTAAAGGTTATATTCCATTTACAGTTATTATAAGATATTGGTTATATCCCCTGTGCTGTATAATATATCCTTGTAGCTTATTTATTTCATACACGGTAGTTTGTACCTCTTGCTCCCCTACTCTATCTTGTCCCTCCCCCTGTCCCTCTCCCGACTGGTAATCACTAGTTTGTTCTCTATATCTGTGAGTATGTTTCTTTTTTGTTATATTTACTAGTTTATTTTTTAGATTCCACATAAACGTGATATCATACAGTATTTGTCTTTCTCTGTCTGACTTATTTCACTAAGCTTAATACCCTCCAAGTCCATCCATGTTGTTGCAAATGGCATGATTTCATTCTTTTTTTTATGGCTGAGTAATATTCTGATATTCTCTTCTTTATCCATTCATCTGTTGATGGACACTTAGGTGGCTTCCATATCTTAGCTACTGTAAATAATGCTGCTCTTGGGGTGCATGTATCTTTTCGAGTTAGTGTTTCATTTTCTTCAGATAAATATCCAGGAGTGGAATTCCTGGATCATATGGTAGTTCTATTTTTAGTTTTTTGAAGAACCTCAGTACTGTTTTCCACAGGGGCTGTACCAATTTACATTTCACCAACAATGTATATGGGTTCCCTTTTCTCCACGCCCTCACCAACATTTGTTATTCCTGTTCTTTTTAGTGACAGCCATTCTGACAGGTGTGAGGCGATATCTCATTGTGGTTTTGATTTACATTTCTCTGATGATTAATGATGTGAGCATCTTTTCATGTACCTGTTGGCCATCTGTATGTCTTCTTTGGAAAAATGTCTATTCAGGTCTTCTGCCCATTTTTTAATTGGGATGTTTGGTTTTTTTGACATTGAGTTGTGTGAGTTGTTTGTATATTTTGGATAATAACCCCTTAGTTCTCCCTTTTTTATAGGGGGAGTGTGAGGTGGGGGATAGAGGGTACATAAACGTGTTGGGCTTAGGATCGAAGTAGCTGAGCTTAGGTGCCAGGTCTTTAGGATAGTCCTGGGAAATGATGGCTTCCGACCCCTACAGAGCTTAGGGATCCCTGGCCCCATAAGAAGTTAAACTGGGTGTTGCCTCCCCTCTGGGCGGTAAAGGGCCCTCCAACCCCAGGTGGCCCATTGATGGGCAATCTAGAGGAAACTCATTGGACAATGCTATTGGCTTTCACAGAAATGAACTTTGAATGAGTAAAAAAGTTTTAAGAATCCCCTAACTATATAGATTTAAATTAATTAATAATAATTGTTATCAGGTTTGGGTGCCAGACATTGCATGTGCTTTACATGTATCACTTTTAATCCCCACATCTACCCAAAGGCAGATGTTACATTCTCCACATTACAAATTAGAAAACTGAAGGTAGACTATTTTCCCAAAGATGATTAGTGATGGAGCTGACATCCAAATTCAGATCTATGTTCTTTCCACTGCCTGCTATTGTTTGCATTTAGATAATTATATTATTTAACCTAGGAAATATAATCTTAGAATCTCAAAATATTAGAGCTGAAGATCAGTGCTTCACAACATGTAACGTGCATGTGAATTGTCTAGGAGCAGGTTAAAATTCAAATTCTGACCCAGTTGATCTTGGATGGGGCCTGAGTCGCCGCATTTCTAACAAGAGCTCAGGTCAAGCTGATAGTGTCTGTCCAAGGTTCACACACCTTTAATAGAAATGCATAAAGTATCTTATAGATAACCTGGTCTAACTTTCTCTTTCTATGGGATTTAAGTTACACAAAATCAGAGATACCATCGTTAAGAAATACAGAATAGTTATATCTCACTTTTTTATCAAAGAAGTAGCTGTTTTCAAAAACAGTCGTATCCCTTTAGGGTAATATATTGTACACCATTAAGCTCTTTGAAGAAAACATTATTTACCCATATACATATATAACTGATAGACTATATTTTAAAAATTGAACTTTCCCAGCATCAAGAGAGAATCTGCCCATTGGCCACTGTCAACCCAGAGCACTCACCTTTCCTCCTCACCTCCAGGAGGTGACTTTCTGCCCAACGCCTTGTCAAGGATTCTACACAATTATAGTTGCAGTACTGAGATGAGGACGTCGTTCAAATGTCCTTTCCTAACGTGGGTGAGCTGAGCCCCAGGCCCCTTGAATGCAGCATGGTATTTGGTGTTTGCTGGCCTTGACAGAAGGAGGAAGATGAGCACGAGTCCTCTGCAGGGCTCCTGGAAGACCCTCCCGCCGGCCCCCAGGTAGAGCGGCAGCCTCTGAGCAACAGATTGCTCATTAGTGCAGGAAGCTCCCATAATCAATCCCCAGAACCTGTTCTTTGCTCAACTGAATAACAATGAAATTAAAGAGGCCTGTTCAACTGGGAGCAAGTTGGGGAACAATCCCTGATGAGTAGTCCCTGAGACCGAAAGCAGACTAAACAGCAGTGCTGCATCTGACAGGAAGGGGAAAAAACTGCGCAAATTTCTTGGGAAGGAAAGAGTGACTGAAAGCAAGCCAACAGAGAAAGTCACAAACCCTTGTGAATTTCCCACATTGTGGAGGTTGACACAGGTCCTGGGCTCTTGAGAGATGAGACTGGCAAAATATTAAGGAGTCGTGAAGCTTCTGGCTTTCTTTTAGGGTTACAGAAAGTCCAAAAGGGACTTGTCAGGTCCTTGGGGAACAGGCTGTTTGATTTGATCACATGAGTTGGTGCCACATATTAGAGAAGAATTTTCATGGGCAAGAAAACTAGGAAAATACCCTGCCAGTCATACCTATACTTCTGTCTATATGTAGCTGCAGATATTCACCATAAAAACAATATATTTATAAACAGGAAGTAGGAAAAATGATTCATCATAACTCACTCAACAAATATTCATTTAATGCCTTTTTTGTTCCAGATATTTTTCTGGGTACTAGGGTTACAGCAATAAACCAAACAAAGTCTCTTTCCTCATGAAGCTTTGATACTGGTGAAGGAAACCATCACCATCAGTGATAAAAAACATATATAATATGATGTCTGGTTACAAGTACTGTACAGAAAAATCAAGATAAAGGAAAAGAAACTGAAGGGAAGTGCTATTTTACATGGGGTGGTCAGAGGGCTTTTCTCTGAGGAGGCAACGTTTGAGCAGAGGTTTGAATTAAGCAAGTAAAAGGAAAGAAAGAAAAACTTAGAGGTAAAGGATTGTATTTGTGTCCTTTACTTAGAAACATGACAATCTGCTCTCAGCTGTTTTTGAGCAAACCTCAGTAAAAAAATCCTTACAGGGTTCTTTGACCTGTTCTTTCGAAATACCAGTTACAGAATGCATGTTTTGGGCCAGGCACTATGCTAAGTGGGTCACATACCTTATCTCCTATAATCCTCTCAAATCTATAAGGGAGATGTCATGACCTTCACTTTACAGATGGGGTAACTGAGACTCGTGGGGTTAAGAAACCAACCCAACATACTCAAAAGCAAGTGGCAGGCTAAGATTCACTCCTGGATCCATCCACTTGGCTTCACCTCCAAACACTCTCCCTCATGTTGAGTGCCTCTGTACCACTGAGTTTCAAAGCCATCTTAATCTTCACTTTTGTAATAATCTGAAACAGCCTATTAGGCATCCTTCGCTTTCTCCTTCCCTTCCTCTCATGCTCATTCTGAAGTGGGTTTCCTCTCTCTGGGCTTTTCCACGTAGTCAGGACCCCATCAAGCTGGCCAGGACAGTACTGACCAAGAGTGGCCTAGACCAACCATCTGGCTGAGCACATGAGACAGCAGCTCAGGAGAGGACAAGGCTCAGAAGAACAGGCTAGTGATAGTGACCACGAGATTGTACTTCATGTAGAAATCAGTCAGAGAATAAAGGATTCAGCAGGGAAGCTACAGAGCCTACACAGGTAGAAATATTGAGGGCAGTGTCAGTAAGAACTGGAAACGCCAAGAGGAGCTCTATCTAGACATAGTTTTTTGTTCTCCATTCACACTTTGTTAGTGATAACCTTCAGCCCAGCACTGCAAAGCGTCACTCAGAAATCAGAGGATTTCAAGGGATCCCTTGGCTGGGACAGGGAACTCATGCCAAGAGTACTGAGGTGACATCGTTCCCCTTAGCTGATGCCAAGGAACCTCTTTACCTTTGCAATCAAGCTTTCTTACGTGTTCAAACTCATTTTTCTATCCCACAAATAAAAGTTAAAACAAGGAAAACCTAACAACGAGCCTATACCATTTACAATGGATTTATGGGTACCATCATGTTTAACGTGACCCAAATCTCAAACTTGACATCATCTATGCTCTTGGCATTGGGGCAAGAAAAGGAATCAAATGAAGGGCACAGGAACCACACTGTATGGTTATACCAAGTGGGGAAAATAATAGTAGCAGGAGTTCCATTCTTAACCCCAAGGGCATCTGGTTGGAAATGACAGAGAGATGGAGCCAGTCTTGGTTGTTTTACATTGTGCTTCATGCAAGTTAAGTTTGTATTTACATGTGAGGACTCTGGAAAAACAAGACATAAAAAGTGTTTAATGCTATAAATTGTGCAAGGACAAGAGATCTTTGGTTATATTGGTGGGAAGGGTAGTAAGACAACTAGAATTTCTAAAAAAAAAAAAAAAAAAAATACAGTGTATTATGTATTACTGAATCCCAGAAATTAGGAGGAAGAAAACCTGTAGAGAAAATAAGACTATTTCCTAAAGCACATAGAGGAATCTCTCTATGGAATATTTTGATTTTCCCCCTTACACTTTAAATTTGGAGAATACTTTAAAATATCATTTCTGTGTTGAAAATATTTAACTAATGGCTCATGGGCTACTCAGTAAATTTGATTAATTTCTGTTAATTAATTTCTGCATCTGTTCCCCTCTACATCCTCGGCCAGCATCAGTCCTTAAGACATCAGCACAAGAGGAAGCTGAAAATTGAGACAATAAGAATCAAATATTGGGGACTTTCCTGGCAGTCCAGAGGTTAAGACTCCATGCTTTCACTGCAGGGGGCATGGGTTTGATCCCTGTTCAGGGAACTAAGATTAAGCATTAAGATTAAGCATTTAAGATTAAGCGATGTAAGAAGTACATAAGGGTTCCATATCACAGCCTCTTAAAGAAATTCCCTGGAACCTGATATACTATATTTTCACTAATATTCCGTAGGCTAGAATTTAGTCACATGGCCACACCTTGCTACGATGGAGGCTGGGAAATGTCTTATTTCAAGTGTCCTTGAGCACAGCTAAAAGCTAGGGCTTCTAAAACAGGGGGGAATCGATATTTGGGTAGAAAACTAGTAGTCTCTAACACAGAGACAAAAGTTGATATTGAAAACAAAGCCCGGGGATATCACCAGTTTATTGACAAAGGATAAATATCACCAGGTAGCAAATAGGGGGGTAAATGTGCTATGTGCTAATATTTAAAGGAATGTAAATTAAAGCAGAGGGGTAGCACTTTCTCTTATCAAATTAACCCCCCAAAAAAGAAAGAAATTTGCTGAATAGTTAAGGAAAAGTGTAATAGTTAACAGTAGTTATCTTGGAGCAGTGGGACTACAAATGATTTTTTTTCTAAAGAGCTTGTCTCAAATTTACAGTGGTTACAGTAATAATCTTTTCTTTAAATGCGAGCCATTTTTTTTAAACTATGCCTCTTTGCTTAACTTTTGCAGCAGACAATTTTAGATCTTGTCTCAGTGACCTGAACCGACAGTGTGGTAAATGGAATTACACTTCAGGGGTCATCTTTTTTTCTTTCTGCTTCCTGTAATTTCAACAGCAATCAGCAGAATCTATTTAGCTGTACTTAAGAGATTCCCAGTCCTCTTGTCTTGTTCTTTTCTTTGACACTTGGGTAGTAGCCGTCATTTTCCTGGGAAGAGAATTTTAGCTAAAGCCTATGTGTCTATCCATGGTCAAATTCTTCACACTGTGTTTACTTGCTTGTCCAGGCTCACATCTCTGTAATGTTCCTCTCTAATATGATGGGGTGTGTGTATCTTTATAGGAAGACATTGGTAAGGAGTGGGCATGCTTAGGAGAAACAACCTATGCAGTGACAAGTATTGTGAATACAAATGTTGATTTAGTCCACACTGGATGATGATTCCAGAATATATCTTTAGCCCTTCACTCTTCTCTGGGATACAGATTCAGGCAGCCAACATTTCTATTTCGATGTATAACTAAGTATCTAAGAATGTATCCTAAGCAGAATAGAATGCTTGACTGCCCCACCAGACATACACGTGCCGCTCCCCAAGTCTCCCCACCCAACCCTCACAGTTAATGAAATCACAAGCTACACAACTGCTCGGGTAAAAATCCTCAAGAGTCATTTTTTAAAATGTTGTTCATATCCTTCTTATCTCCATCTCATCCATCAGTCAGTCCTGTTTGCTCCACTTTGCAGTTTTATCCCAAATCCAGTCACTGCACACTACCTCCAGTGCTACCTTTGGTCCAAGCCACTATCATTTCTTGTTTAGACTATCACACTAGCTGTCTGTGCAATCAGGTTCAACTGACTGCTTCAGCAAACAGTACTCAAACTTCAGTGGCTTAGCACAATAAAGGATGATTTCTAGCAAGGAGACTCTGCTCCATGCAGTCATTCAGGGATCAGGTTCCTTCAAGTAGGCTCTGCCACCACTTAAGTCTTCAAAGTGCAGCATCCAACGAGCAGATGGTGGAAGAAAGAACTCATGGGGATTCACAGGAGAAGTTTCAAGGTTGAGGCCTTAAAGTGACCTACACCATTCCACCCACATCCCATTGGACAGAAGCCAGTCACATGGCCCCACCCACCTGCAAGGGAGACTGGGTAATGTAGTCTTCCTGTCTGGCCAAGAGGAAAATCAAACATGTTTTGGTGAATATACAGCATTGGTTTTGTAACACCCATTTCCTGTTTCTACAACAGTTAGAGCATTTTTTCAAATAGATTAAAAATCAGAGTATATCACTGCCCTTCTTAAAGCTATGCAATAGCTGCCTGCTGCAATTCCATCAAAATTCAGACTTCTCACCCTTATTATGAAATCCTATATGAGCAGATACCTGTGTGTCTCTCTGACCTTGGATGCTTCTACACTTCCTTTTGCTTACTATTTTCTGACATCCCTCAGCAATTCTAAGCTCACTGTTTACTTGGGGCTATGGCACATGCTGGTCCCCTCTGCTGGGGCACTCTTCTTCCATATATTTAGATGTTTACAGGCATACCTTGTTTTATTGCACTTCGCAGATATTTTGGGGTTTTTTTCCAAATTGAAGGTTTGTGGCAACCCTGCATTGTCAGGTGATGGTTAGCAGTTTTTAAGAATAGAGTATTTTTTAATTAAGGTATATAATTGTTTCTTTAGACATAATGCGATTGCACACAATACACTACGGTATAGTATAAACATAACTTTTATACTGCACTGGGAAACCAAAAAGTTTGTGTCACTTTATTGTGATATTCACTTTATTGTGGTGGTCCTGAACTGGACCCACAATATCTCTCATGTATGCCTTCTTATCATTCTGATCTCATCCTAATTGTCATCTCCTCACAGAGGCTGTCCATAATTAACTCATTAAAAGTAGCTCCCCTATGCATCTAATATCTCTGTATTAGATTACTATGTGCCATTTTGTTTACAGCATTTATATGTATGAGATATCGTCTTATATATCATTTTATTTCTTTATTGTCTGAAGCCCCTTACTCTAGTAAGAGCAGGGGCCTGGTATCATTAGAACAGTGACTGATAGAGGATATGCATAAAATATCAATTTGATCAATGAATGAATGAACAAATAACTATTTCAGTTGGTTATGAGTTTAGGTTCAGCTTAAACATGATTAAAGCTTATTTCTCTCACCAGTAAATAATTCCAGTATAAAAAGCCATATTTCAGCATACTAAGCCTGATATACCAACTTCACAGAGTCTAAGTCCAGGAGCCCTTCTTCCTTGTTTCTCTGCTAGTACTAGGGGTTTGCCCTAGACTGACTGGTCCATCAAGGCTCACACCTCATCCACAGCCCAGCCAGCAGGTGGGGCTAACCTTTCATATCCAGACTCAGAAGTTGAACATACCATCCCCTCTTATATTCCATTGCCCAGAACTTAGTCATGTAGTCATACTTAGTTGTAAGAGTGGATGAAAAATTCAGATTTAATATATATAGCTATGTGCCAAGATAAAAACTGCAGGTAGATAAGGTTCTGTTATTATAGAGGGGAGATATACTAGAAGAAAACTAAAAGTTTCTGCCATAATACTTGCAATGATTTTTTTTTCCATTTAGAATTTTATAAGGAAAAAAACGCCATTAAAAATAACTAAACCCTAATTGAATTATCCCTTTCCATCCTCAGAATATCTATTAGGAAAAATGTTATTCTTCCTTGTTTTGTAGATGAAGATGTAAGATTCAGAGATGTAAGTAAATAACTGGTGTGTAAAAAAAAAACTGAACCTACAGTGTGGAATGACCTCTATGGTATTTGTGACCGTTAAATATATTTATAGCTAGTCAAGTAGAAATACTGTACAAACATTTTAACATTAACTACCAATCCCTTTTCATGTAAGTATCTGTAATATCTTAGCAAAATTACTATAGGACAATCTCTGTCCTAGTTCTGATTCAACTTCTCTGGCATTTGGTTGCCCTGGTTCTAGTCTCTTACTCACTCCTACATCCCACACATTGTTATTTCCCCAGGCTGATCTGGATTCTTTCTGCTTCAAAGCCCAATGGACTAATTGCAAAGAACTCTTGATTTCAGGTTGAATGCAAAGGCGTTGCGTCTGTGCTTACTTTGACTTAGTCAATGACCTTCCTATTCCTTTAGCTAGCTATTTTCCTTCTCAGAAATGCCCTAATCTAAGCAAATTGAAAATTTGAAAGAGTGGCTTTCTGATGCAAACATGAACTTTCTCAGCTCCAAAAGTCTGTGAATGCCCTCTGCAGCTCTTCTTGGAGGGGTTTTAAGAGGACTTCCTGGATTTTTCATGGAAAAGGTAAATTCTAGGTTGAGTCTAGGCTAGAAAAAAAATGTACTGTGAAGCTCTTCTCTCCACTGAGTTTTTTCTGTTTCCTCTTGATAGCTCATATCCATAGCTCCACGCACATACCCATCCCCAATACCCACTAGTCCTTACTGCTTCAGCAACTTAAGTTAAAAATTCTGCTCGGGTTTTAATTTTTCTATTTCATGTGCATGTTTAATGGTTGCAACTGTATTACCATCTTGCTACTTGGATTTACTTTTTTTGTTGTTCCTGTGAGTGCCTTCGGCACCATCAGGATAGAAATAAATTTTCAGGCGTGTCTATCTCCAAGAAAACAAGGTGAGATCCCTGAAGATAAATCTTTTAAACTTCCAGTAACTCTACATTCAAAACATATATACTGTGTATTCATTTGGCACCTGCAAACCTTTAAAACTCTTTCCTCCAGCGTCACAATTTATTTAAGTTTGAGAAAATTTATAAAAGAATATGTGTAGAAAAATCAAGTGTTTTCTTCAATTTTGGCTGATGATCTAAAAGGGTTATGGCATCCTTAAAGAAGGAAGGCTAAGAAGAAAACCTTTCAAGGACAGCACATCACAGTGTATGGAGTTCGTTTGTGTTTTTACACATCTCCCTACGTGATAATATGCACCATCTGTGTACGTCAGAGCCTTTGTCCGTTTCACTGATGCATTTCCCTCAGTCTGACTTTTGTTATTTGGACTGTGTAGGCTGGTTGGACTGTGTAGGCTGGTTGGTGACGCATTCAATCCTAGACCAGGCTTAAAACATGACCTTGAGCAATTTACTTAACTTCTGTGTGGCATTGGAATTTTGGAAGGAATGACTAATTCTTCTCTTTGGATTCTTTGAAAACATAGTACTTGTTTTTGCCAAAAGTAGTAGCATTGAAAATATTAGTATAAATTGAACTGTGAAAGATATAATCACGTTTTACATGCAGAGTTGCCCACAGTACATTATTTTATATTGTAGTTTAAGTTCAGAGAAGGAGTCTTTATAAGACAGACAACTGCATTTTATTTAAATTCAGATTTTTTTGTTTTTGTTTTGTGTTGTTGTTTTGTTTTGTTTTGTTTTTGGGCAGGGGGTTTTGGCCCCGCCGTGGGGCTTACCGGATCTTAGTCCCCCGACCAGGGATTGAACCCAGGCCCTCAGCAGTGAAAGCACGGAGTCCTAACCACTGGACCACCAGGGAATTCCCTAAATTCAGATTTTTTTATAATCAGAGGATTTCTTTAAATGATATGTTGAGGAGTGCCAACCCAGAAGGATGTAAGTACAGAGTGGTTTTATTTTTCTCCAATTATTGCCTTCAACATGAGCCTTCACATTTTGGACAGATTCTATAATTTCAGGTCTATTTTAGGTGTTCCAATTCAGCCTGTTTCACTCTAAGTCTTTAACTTCCTGTTCCATTAGCCACCATCCACTAGTTCTGGGAGGGAGCGTGGTGTGCTTCTCCCCATCTAACCCCTTGTAGGGTACGTGGGTACATGGTTATGGGAGGTGGATGGGAAGGTGTGATTTAGAGATACCTGATTCTTCCCCCTCTTCTAGGTCTAGCTCTTCTATAATTGGGAACACAGAAGAGGAATTAGGAGGGGCAGATCTTAAGCAACTGATTACGTGTAGGTGGTGGGGAGGAAGACTTCTTGCTCTGGCTCACAGTGGTCCCACATGCTGCGACAGCATCCACAGGTGTGGTAATCTCCACATGGATGATGGAGGTGGTTTGCTAAGGATGCCCTCAAGGAGGGTCAACAGGGTCTCCCTTCAGTCCTACAGCATATAGGTTCCTAGGTGGGGTATAACCTCACTTGGCCAGTTTATGCTTTGGTTGCCTATATCTAGCCTCCCCCATTAATCTTCCTGGAACTGGAGGAACTGCTAAGGTCTTCTTCCATCCAGAGAGCCACAAGGACCCAGAGGAGGATACCACTGCCCTCTTCTCCCAAGCCACACTACACTTCAGTCCCTTGTCGTTCTGCTAATGTTGGCAACTCCAGCCGCCTTCCAGCACTTTCTGGAACTGGCAGACAAGAAGCAACCAACAGTCTCTGTTCACACTCACCACTGCCAGGCATGCACACATATCACACTCTCCCAAGAAACCTCTTGCCATGCACTAGATGATAGCACTAAAATGGACTTCAGAGTTTGCAGCTCAGAAGCCTTCCGGCTGGTCTGTGAAAAGGATTCTCTTAGAGCACTGCCAGCCACACCAGCCCCTGCCCAAAATTCCTCACTTTCTTTCTTATCCTTAGACACTCAGTGGTTTCTTTCAGACTGTTACTGATTTTGTGTGAGTTATGCATGTTCTCAGGATACTTTGTGCTCCTCTGTCCCAGTACAGGGCAACTCTGAGGCAACGGGAAAAGTCCCAGTCTTTGTTTCTAATAAGCATAGTAAATATAAATGCCAAGCACTATAATTTATTATCAAATCCATCGCAAATAGAATGGCATTATCACTAACCCAACTTTCAGTGTGTACCTTTTAGTTTTCACTCTTCTTTTGACTTCGATTTTCTTCTACGCAAAAAGAATCTCCCCTATAACTTCCATGAGTCTATTCTACCAAATCAGAAATTTCTGGAAACTTTCCACAACTTTAGTTCAGAAATGATGTCACTATTATGTTCCTGTGAAAGCTGCTTAGGACTTTCAGTGCCAATGGATGGTTCTTCTCCATAGCCAGGCATTGTCATCACCTCGAGGTGATCACCGTAAAGAAATTTTTTTCTATTTTGACATGTACTTGAATTCTGACTATGTCTCAATAATGGTAAATATTACAATATGAACCTAATACGGATATCAACACACCTAGTAATGTAAAGAAATACTGGCAGACTAAATATATCATTTTCCTGAATAAATAAGAACTTAAATATTTAACTTCAGCTTTTACAATTCATATTGACAAGTATTTGGGGGAGCCTGAGGCAACCCTCTTCCTGGCTTTACTTTTTTAAGTGGAGAGGTAGTAAAAAGTCTGTGATATTTAATTAGGTTTCTTTTCCATGAAATTACCTTGTAGACCTTTCAATATGGATGGTTAATCACTACCTTAGGCAGACAGACATATTTTATTGCCCCAAATCTTAAATGAGTTCTAATAAAGGTTCAAGAAGTAGCTTTGGGGAATTTTGACAAAGCTGATGAAAGAGGAGAGAAAAAAAGAACCTCATAATAAATAATGTGTCATTTTCATGCTCTCTTTAGACTGATTTGTGCAGTGTTCACTCCTTTTTTCTCTTTCCTTTGTTGATTGGCATAACTCTTATTAGTCGGGGTTCACAGAGAAACAGAACCAATATATCTATAAGGAAACAATAAGGAGCTGTTTCATGTGATTATGGAGGCTGAAAATTCCCACTCTATGCAAGCTGGAAACCCAGGAGAGTTTGTGGCATAGCTCTGTTGCAGGAAGGGGGACCCCTTCCAGGGCCCGAGAGTGGGCTCTTGTCTAACACTCAGAAGTGAATTGTCCGAGGAGACACATGTGTTGACAAAGCAAAAGACTTTATTGGAAAGAGGTCCCCAGGCAGAGAGCAGTGGGGTCAGGGAACCCAGGAGAACTGCTCTGCCTGGTGACTCGAAGTCTCAGGTTTTAGGGTAATGGGGTTAGTTTCTGGGTTGTCTCTGGCCAGCCATCTTGCTGTGCCCATATTTGGTCTGATTCAGGGTCCTTCCTGACAGCACACAAATCTCTCAGCCAAGATGGATTCCAGCGCGAAGGTTTCTGGGAGGTTGGCAGGTCATATTGTGGGCTGGCGTCTCCTCCCTCGTTTTCGGCCCCTCCCAAATTCTTCTGGCTGGCAGTAGCTTGTTAGTTCTGTGCTCCTTATCAGGACCTCCTGTTGTGAGATAACTCATGCAAGTGGGTCATTATCGTGCCTGGCCAGGGCAGGCAGTTTCGGTCGGTGATTCCCTAACAGTTCCAGTTCAAGTCCAATTGCCCGAAAACCAGGCAAGCCAGTGGTGTAAGTTCCTGTCTGAATGCAGAAGACCCATGTTCCAGTTTGAAAACAGGCAGAGAGAGCGGATATTCTCTTTTGTTCTATTCAGGTTTCCAGTGGATTGGATGAGGCCCACCCACATAGGGGAAGACAATCTGCTTCGCTCAGTTCCCGGACTCAAATGTTAATCTCATCTAGAAACACAGACACACTCAGAATAATGTTTACCCAAATATCTTGGCACCCCACGGCCCACACATAAAATTAACCATCACAATGACACTAAGAAAATACTTAAATGGCCTCTGAAACAAACATGAAACATACAGGTGACGAAAAATAAAAAGATCTGTCATCCATGCAGATATTTGTGTTCATAATACCAAACATTCAGATATTTGAATGAGTTTGGAAAATGAAATTTAACTAAAATTAAATGTTTCCATTGTTATCCATATTTCTGTTTGCATAGCCAGAACGCGGAACAAGAACAAACATAAAAGAAAAAAAAATCAGTGTCACGTTAACACTAGTGAATAAAGGGATATTCTAAAATAATCAGAGACCAGCATTCTAGATCCAGAGTAGTTTAAAATCTTATCCAGACATGGCCTGCCTCAGAATTGCCAAATATTTGTTTAAGATGCAAGTTTCTGAACTCCAGCTCAATCTACAGAAAAGTGTCTGGGGAAGGGGTTTCAGAATCTACATTTTAACACCCCGGCAGCGTAAACCTCCTCAAACATGCTGAAGTTTGAATCTCTGCTCACAGACTCTTTCTTTGCAATAATATGAAGTAACTGAAGCCTAAAACCAGAAACTGGTGAGGAAAGAAAGAGTCGGGACTCTGTTTTTGAACTCTGGACCCACTACTGATGGCCAAAGGCCTTTCTAAAGGGGTTTCTTCTTCAGAATTTACATTTTCCCCACAAGGAGTCATGATTTCATCTGATTAAGCACCAGTTCACCATGAAAGTCCAAAATCCTTTATTTCAATTCTTCTCTTTCTCTGATTTTTCACTAGACTGGAAAAAAAAACAAAAAAACAAAATTGTAACAAAAAAGAGCAGAACATTTGCTTCAGTTTTTGGAAATGAGAATTGCGATTACAGGTCACCCAGATTGAAAAGAATCTGAACAGTGTGAAATACTTGTCCTCATTAGAGGAGTGAGTAAGATTTGTCTTGGTGGGGAAAGTCATAAGAAACAGTGTCCCAGTGGGGAGCACCATAAAGTGAAGTCCACCGAACGTATACCACCGGGATCCTCCACTGCTAATAAAGTCGACTAGCGCCAAGTAGAAGAAAGGAAATTCCTTGAAACAGACAGGAGCTGAGTTAATAATCGCTTACTGGAGAAGCCATTGTTTTGCAAAGGAGTCTGAGGTTTAGCTCACTGCTGGGCAAAACTATTTGCCTTTTCTTTTGAAAATTTTCGGGACAGAGGTATCCCAAATTATAGCAACTGACTGAAAAATTGTGAGAGTTTAAATATAACCAAAGGCCATGACCAGAAATTCTTTGTAAATCACATGTGTGTAACAAATTCTATTGAATAAATAGAAACATGTAATTGCACTTGAGACATTTCCAATTCATATCACCTCTAATACAATCTATATAAATACCTAAACGGGTATTTTAATGCAGGGGATTAGGTACAAAGATGCTGGAAGAACCAGACAATCAAAAGCAGAAGGAGGAGCCTGGAAGAGCGATAAGTCGGAAGGCGTGATACCCAGAGGTAAGAACTGCTATTATTGCTGGGCTGTAGCTACAGCTTACAATTGCTATTGAGGCATTGGAGATGCTGTCACGGTTGGTTCTCAATCTACCAGAATTGTCACCTTGATTAGGACAGAAACTGTTGCCTGAAACCACTCTTATAGCTGTCATTTTTGTAGCCTCTGTTATATTGTCCCCTGTACTGCTGGCAAAAAGTGCACCAGAAACCACAAGGAAGAAGAAAGCCACTTCTCCCCTTCCTCCTGTCTGCTCTTGTACCAGTGCCTATTCATGGCAGAACATAACCTGAATCCAACTGGCAAGAGAGCCTGGGAAATATTTTTCAGGCAACCAACCCTCTACAACACACAGCAAAATACAAAGGAATGGGGGCGGAGAGCAAGGAGGCAAATATAGACCTTCTGTCCATGCAACATGGGGTATAAACAGCTCGTGAGGTTGTAAGAACAAGTGATAGACAAAATGAAAATTGAGACAAGAAATTATTTATTCATCCTAAATGTGATGAGAGAGATTAAATTAATGAGGGAGATTTATGCAAGAACTTTCGCTTCTAGAATAACTGGTCAGTTTGGAGTTTGATATTTATTGAGAAATATCCTGCAGTTTGTTAATTTAATAAGTCACAGTTGAGTACTTACTGTGCTCCAGAACCGTGCCACGCAAGGCTAGCAGCATTGACAACTTTAGGGAGTGTGGTTTTCAGGTGCTGGGTATAAGATACAGTCTTATCTGTGCCTTTAGGACTTTTACGAACTGTGTAACCTGGGCAAAAGACCTACAGATGTCTAGTAAACTAGTGCCTGCATCTAAACAAATCCTTTCTCCATAAGGACTGTTCTAAAAGGATTAATTTGTTAATATTTTAAAAAGACCAGAACACACAAAAAATCACATTTAATAATAGAAATAGCTAACATTTATGGAGCAGTTATGAAGTGGCATATACTCTTTCACAGTCATTGTAGGTAAGATCTTGTTTAATCCTCATAAAAATCCCATGAGGTAGGTACTACTATTGACTTCCCATTTTACAGATTTTTTTTTAAAAAAATGAAGCACTGTAACTTAAGTACTTAGCACAACATGACCCAAATAGTAAGAGGTAGAATTAGGACTGGACCCAGGCCCAGACAGAATGCAAGAAACCCGAGCTTTTAACACATCCAAACTGTAAAATTAAGGACAAATTTTTTTAGCAGTGCTGGTAATTCAGAGCTAGAGGTGATTTATCTAAGATTGGCTTTTTTTTGGCTGTGTTGGGTCTCCGTTGCTGTACGTGGGCTTTTCTCTAGTTGCGGCGAGCAGGGGCTACTCTTCGTTGTGGTACGCGGGCTTCTCATTGCGGTGGCTTCTCTTGTTGTGGAGCACGGGCTCTAGGCATGTGGGCTCAGTAGCTGTGGCACGTGGGCTCAGTAGTTGTGGCACGTGGGCTCAGTAGTTGTGGCTCGCGGGCTCTAGAGCGCAGGCTCAGTAGTTGTGGCGCACGGGTTTAGTCGCTCCGCAGCATATGGGATCTTCCCAGACCAGGGCTCGAACCCGTGTCCCCTGCATTGGCAGGAGGATTCTTAACCACTGCACCACCAGGAAAGTCCCAAGATTGGCTTTTAAGAGAGATTCTTTTCTCATCTGGAGCAATAGCACAGGGAGGCAAGGCCAAAGATAGAAAAGCTAGAATAAAGAGAACTTTGTAAAGGTCACACACGGGAAGGGGTGGGGGAAACAGGAGTTGCTGGGTGTCTCCACTGACGATACCCAGGAAACGTCAAGTCACCAAAACTTCCCACTTTGTGCTCCATGCTGTACCTGGAGAAAAGCCCTGCAGATAATAGACATTTTTGTAAGTGTAAAATTGAATTGGATTCGATTATTTGACAAGATGAAGATCAGTTTGTTTTACCTCAAATTATCTGCCTCCCACTGTTGCACTGCTTCACTTGCTTACACCAACAGCAGTGTCACTAATTTTTTATTCATTTGGATTTAGTGTCTGAGAAAGAAAACATTCAAGGAAGGCTTGAAAAAAGATGATCAGTTATTTACATCCTGGTGCGAACTGGTTTAATCTTAATATGATCAGTTATACTAAGGAAATGGAAATATTGTTGGTGGCAATGAAAAGCAGGAAAAGAGGGGAGTAAGTTTAACTGCTTTGTGCTTAGTGTGGGGGGACAGGGAAGAGGGGTCAAGGATGCTAAATGTCTTGCAATGATTCACAGTGTAGAACGTCCCTCCTCAAACGCATAACATGCCCAGCTGAAGGATGCTGGCCTAGAGTTCTAGGACGAGGCATGGTATTTTTCTAATTTCAGAAACTTACCCACCACTAAGGGTGGGGTGGATTTGCTTTCTTCTGTATCAGTAGATAAGAGAAGTGTCTGTTCTCCACCAGAGCAGAAGCTTAGCTTTCTCCCTTGCCTCCCCAGACCTGCTGCCTTATTTCCCTTGAGTGAGACCCCAGCCCCATCATCACAAGCTACAGTGCAGTAGGTGGTAACTCTCATCTAATGGTCAATTTTCTAGCCTCTCCTTTATCAACCTCAGAGCAGCATTGGACACCACTGATCACGGCCTCCACTTGAAACGCTTGTTTCACTTGGCTTTTGGGATGCCACATCCTTCCATTTTTTTTTCTGCCTTCCTGGCTGTGGCTTCTCAGCCTCTTTTGTTGGATCTTCCTTAACTGCCCAACTTTCTTTTCCAGCTTTATTGAGATTTAATTGACATACAGCATTGTATTAGTCTAAGGTGTCAACATAATGATTTGATATACATGTATGTTGAAAAACGATTACAGCATTAAGTTTAGTTAACATTCGTCAACTCACATAGTTTAATTTTTTTTTTTGCGTGAGAGCTTTTTAAGATCTGCTCTCTTAGCAACTTTCAAATATGTAACACAGTATTGTTAACTATAGTCACTACGCTGTACATTATAATCCCAGAATTTTTTATCTTACAGCTGAAAGTTTGTACCTTTTGACCACCTTAACCCATTTCTCCCATTCCCCACTCCCAGCCTCTGGCAACCACCAATCTGTACTCTGTTTCTTTGAGCTTAGTATTTTTAGATTTCACATGTACGTGAGATCATAATTATGTGTCTTTCTCTGTATCACTTACCTCACTTATCATAATGCCCTCAAGGTCTACCATGTTGCCAAAAATGGGGGATGTTTTTTATGGCTGAATAACATTCCTCTGTGTGTGGATGTGTGTGTATCACATTTTCTTTATCCATTCATCGATGGACACTTAGGTTGCTGGATTGATAGAATTCTCACCTGCCTGACTTGTAGATATTGGATTGCCTCAAGGTTTAATCCAAGGATCTCCTTGGTATTTCTCTATATTCATGCCCTAGATCTCATCTAGTCCCCTGACCATCTATATATTAATGATTCCTAGAATTCTTCTCTAGCCCAGTCTTTTCCCCTGAATTCTGGCTGCACTGTTAGATGTCTATTAAGCATCCCAAATTTAACATGTCCAAAATCAAACTCTCGCTGTCTGCCCATCCATGTAATTCCCCCCAAGACTATTCCTCATCAAGTTTTTCCCAATTCAGTCAGAATCATCACTGTGCATGTGGTTGAGTGGCTCAAAACCTTGGAGTCATCCTTGACTTCTTTCTTTCACAACCCACATCCAATCCAGCAGCAAATTTTTTTGGCTCCACCTTCAGGATATATCTTGTATCTGCCATGTCTCACCATCTCTACCTCTGATGTATTATATACTACCTGGACAGGCTGTTGCCATGGCCTCCTAATTGGTCCTCCTAATTGTTCCCCCTGCACTCTTCCCAGAGTCATCAGCTCAAGTTACTCTTCTCTCCCCAGTTATTCTGATTACCTCTGTCAGGCCTTACACAGCCATACATGACCTGGCTAACCTCTGACATCTTTTCCTACGTCTCTTTCTTCCACACATTATGCTCTAATAACACTGGGCTTTTTGCTGTTATTCCACATGCCAAGCATGTTTCCACCCCTGTCCTGTATAGTTGCTGTGCCCTCAGCCCAGAATATTCTACCCCAAGACATTATCGTGGCTCATATCCTCATCTCATTCAGGTCCCTGCACCAAAGCCACCATCCCAGAGAGGCCTTCCCTGGCTATCTTATCAGCATCTCCTTCCCTCTCAGTTCTCTTATCAGTTAAACTTTATAGTACTGTGTTAGGCAAGGTCCAATATTGGGGTGGGGGGGAAGGTCCATACTAAGTGGTCCAAAAGAAGGACTGCAATGTAAGTAAATAGGCACAAAGTTATCAGAAGAGGCAACACAAAGATTAGGAAGAACAGGAAGCTGCTTTGACCTTTAGAATTTTTTTTTTTTTTAATTGGCCACACTGGACAGCTTGTGGGATCTTAGCTCCCCAACGAGGGGTTGAACCTGGGCCCTCGGCAGTGAAAGCGCCAAGTCCTAACCACTGGACGGCCAGGGAAGCCCCATGACCCTTAGAACTTGAGTACGTGTATCACCAGAGCCCAAGGGCTGCCCTTGGAGGGAGGGTGAGGGGTGGATTCACAAAGTAGCTTATATAGAGAGGAGAGGCAGCCGATATAAAGGGAACATAGCTTTTGTACGATGCACTGCCTGAAACAAGAGAAAGGAGGAGAAATGCCCTGGATTTTCCCTCTCTCTTGCCCTCCAGTCTCCTATTAGTGCCTCCCTTTGGCCAAAACTAGCTGAAGCCAGAGAGCAACGGACCCTCAGAAGTGTAATTTCCAGGGGAAAGATTGGGAATGGATCCAAGAGCAGTGAGCAAGTGACCATCACAAGTTCTGATCACTTCTTGACTTGATTGGTATATTCAACTACTTGTCCTTGTTGTTGTTGAATGTCTGTCTTCCCCATGAGAACATAAGCTTCATAAGGAGGTGTATTTTGTCAACTTTGTCCTCTCCTGTATCTCTGGTGCCTAGAACAGTGCCTGGCACACTGCACTGTGAATAGATTCTTATACATAATGAGGGGGTGGTTATTTTTAACTCAAAATAGTTAGAACATGCCCTTCTATCCAAACTATCAATAAAGGTCTTATTTTTCTTCAAAACCTCTTAGCATCTTGAAGCACATGATTATCTCTGACCAAGAGAGAAGACTACACATCTCTTAGAATAAGGGATATTTAGGGAAGGGATGCTAAGGGTTGGGAGAGAGGGCTGTGGATAAAGCCATACCAGGAAGTAGAAAAGGTTTAGACTCACAATGAGTTTGCAGCTCACAAGGGCTATCTTGATTCAGAGAACCAGAGTTTCTAGCACTGCTAAAAGTACACATTTTTCAAACACATTCTCTTTATTATTTACATGGAAACATGTAGGAAAAGAAAATTAACTTAGAATGGAAAGCTTTTTCTGAAGGATTTTATCAAGTAAAAACCTGATTTTGCTTATTTAGGGAAAATTAGGAAAGAAAATAAACACTCCAAAAAATGAGAGCTAAAGCTCTGCTTTTAGGAACATAAATATTCACAAGCAGTATGTCCTGCCTGTGTGCTATGGTTGTCCACACTACAGAGGGCACAGGTTTGAACTGATCAATTCACTATCCTGGGGAGGGTGCTTTGAGTAACTCCAATGGCAGCAAACATCTTGGGCAGGTGAGACAGGAGGTAAATAGCATCTCCTTTGCTGGTCTGTAATATCATAAAGTGAATAGATGGCAAAAGCAAAACACCAAAATATTAGCTAATTAAGCAATATACATATGGCAACGTCTGCAACCAGGAACGTCCTAAAGAGAATCGAAGTGCTTTACACATTCAGTAAATATATGTATATGTATAACTGATTCACTTTGTTATACAGCAGAAACTAACACACCATTGTAAAGCAATTATACTCCAATAAAGATGTTAAAAAAATAAAATAAAATAAAATAAAATAAAGAGAGTGAGATGCAAAAAACAAAAAAACAGTACTGGAGGAGTGCTGAGATCTTAATTATCCCGCATTCAGGGCTCACCGCTTCTGGTCAGATGTCATGAATATTGATTAGTTATTAATGAGTTCCTAAAAGCAGCTAAATACAAAAGGATTTATTGAAATGTCAATAGCAGCTTATTTCAAAGTGCCTCCCAAGATATTGGAGACATAAACTTGAGATACTGAACCTGACATTCTCATGCCAAGTCAGAGCCAGGGGCTATGACGTGTGCAGTAGTCAGTATTCTCCAGAAACACAGAATCAATAAGAAGTATATATATATGAGATTTGCTATAGGAATTGGCTCATGTGATTATGGAGGCTACGTCCCACGTTCTGCTCTCTGCAAGCTGGAGAACCAGGAAAGCCCCCCTTCTCTGCACCCTCTTCCCCCTTGGTGTAATTCAGTCAAAGTCCAAAGGCCCAAGAATTAAGGGGCCAGTGGTGTAAATCCCAGTCTGAGTCTGAAGGCCTGAGAACCAGAAATGCCCATGTCCAAGGGCAGAAGAAGGTAGATGTCTTGGCTCAAACAGAGAGAGTTCTTGGAGATGGTTATCAAGAGACTGTGACCACCGGTTGACCCTTGAGCTAAATCTGGACGATTGGAGGTTCCTGAGCGCTCCCTGTGTTTAGAATGTATGTTCCGCCTACCATCTCCATACTAGCAGCCTTTCCAAGGACACAGCCTCGAGAAGGTAAGGTGTCATTGAGACCATCTGGACTGAGTATGTGACTGAACCGAGTTAAGGCCTCACTATAAACGTTTAAGATTATGATGGGTAGGTGGGGAGATCTGCTTGTCTTGCAGCCATGCAGGACAAGCCTCGTATGTAAGTTCCCTTCCTTATTAAACCTGCCACCTCTCAATCTGGAGTAGCTCTTCTGGCTCTTCTGTCTCTCCCTGCCTTCCATGTACAGGGGCCAGATTGCAAACCACCAGAGTGAACTTGCCCTTCCTCTGCCTTTTTGTTCTACCCTGGCCCTCAGTGGCTTGGATGATGCCTGCCCGCCCTGATGAGGAGCGTCTTCCTCACTCAGTCTACCACCTCAAACACTAATCTCTTCTGGAGACAACCTCGCCCACACACGCAGACATAATGTTTTTCCAGCTCTCTGGGAATCCCTTAATCCAATCAAGTCGATGCAGAATTACAACCACAGTATGTAATGTCCTAAGGTCGTGAAATAGAAGACAAGGAAGGAAGGGACAGATGAAGGGAGGAAGAAAGGAAGGACAAACTTTGCCAAGGAAATCTAAAAAAAAAGTCAAAAACTAGAAAAAAAATAAAGCTGGGAAGAGATGGAAGCATGAAATGGATTGCAGAAGGAAATTAGAACAATGGAGAGTGAAGAAAAATGGGATTGTGATGCCTGAGTCCCACCAGCAGTGGGTTGATGGTGTGGGAGGTACGGTGGCTGTGGTTGCTCCTCTTCTGCTGATGTTTTTATTTTTTTTGAAAGTTTTTTTTTTTAATTTTTATTCTCTATTGGAGTATAGTTGATTTACAATGTTGTGTTAGTTTCAGGCGTACACCAAAGTGATCAGTTACACATAACACATATATTGTTCTCGTTCATGCTGATGTCTTTAAACACAGCCATTGTAGGTGTGGCAGAATGAGCCTGTCACTGACAACTCCAGTTGTTTCTGAGCCAAGCAATGCCAGGAATGAGCCACCACGCCTCTGTTTTTATTTGTTTGCTGCTGCTGTTTTCTGAGGTAATCATGGAACAACCCATCTTAAAGAGAAAGATGTCACAAATACTTGGGATCAGAAAACCAGGTGCTGTTTAGTTTCCTTTCTTCTAGCTTCCAGGACCTAGTTTCAAACCAAAGGGCATGCATTGATGGAAAGATGAAGAGGTATTTGATGAATAAACAAAAACCTAATGAACATAAAAGGCAAAACAGCTCCATTAAACAAAACAGAATATATACCTCTACCTCCCAACTAAATTCCAAGTGCCTAGCCAAAATTTGGAATGAGTGTGTGTGTGTGTGTGTGTGTGTGTGTGTACCTCCTTGCCTGTGCAGTGCACCAGATGTCACCCTGACCTTTCAATGCCTCTTCTAGCCCCACTGTCAAGGTCTCAACAGGTCCCTCCATTCAAAGGAAGAGACCCTCAAAACGAAGGAAGCTGTTGTCTTCTGATGCTATTTCAGAGAATTGAATACCAGGTGAGATCTTACAGACCATCTAGTGCAGAATTCTAGATGTGAAAACTGGAAGTCAAAAAAGTTAAGTGACTACTTCAGTTCCACTTAGCCACGGAGAAGCAGAGCGACTTCCCCTGGTCGCGGGGGATGCTGACCCTCCCACTGCAGCAGCCATGTCTCCCGTGTGGAGAGATGAGTCACCCCTTATATTCTGAGAAACAGTTTCTACTTTTGTTCTCATGTGATACGTGTGCAAGGCCTCCCGGTGTCACAAGGCAGCAGACACCAGATCCCAGCAGGGGTAAGATTTAGAGTCCGATAACTCATCTGCATCTCTACTGTTAACCTCTTGACCCAATCAGTTAATTGTTAGTGCTTGCTTATTCATCTGTAAACAGGGGGACTAATATTACTGACTTGCTTCAAAGAGTCCTAGAGGTGAAATAATAGTGAAAATGGCATAATGATTGAGTCTAAACTATAAGCTAATAAATCATCATTAGACAATTGAGGATAACAAAATATTTGTCACCTCGCCTACAGTAACTATTTTCTTAGTTTTAAAATCTGGGCCTCCAAACCAAATACTTCATTTTAACACCAGAAAACATTAAAATCTTTAAGTTTTTGTTTAATATTAATAATATTTTGAGTATATGATTGTTGCCTTCAATGTAAATATGTTAAGGAATTGTGCACTGAATTCCTAATGGTTTACAATAGTATCATGTGAGCAAACGTGTTCAATCTCCCCAGTAGGTAGGCATTCAATGCTTATTACTAATCTGCTTCAGATGGTGCGAACAAAATATTTCAGTAAAATATTTCCCTGAGATTACAAAACTGGGATGGTTTTGTAGATCTGTGGTCTCAGGTGTCTGATATGTATTCTGTCTGGTATTTAATCTACTTTCTCACAAGGTCACGGCCTCAACTACAATGATAAGTTCTACCTCAAGAAAAGAGTTCACTTCTAGATTTCTTTTGACCATCAGGATTAAAGTAGCATTTGAAATATCCATTAGTGTGAACAAACCATTTAACATAATTTATGGTTTTAATTTCAGTAAATATATGTTAGAACCCACTGTATACCAGGCTCCCCGCTAGGTAGTCTGACATTCATTTCGTGTAGCATTCCTAAGCGAGAGACGTTTTTAGAACAAGGGAACCATTATGTCTTTTCTGCTTAAATCACTACTATTACTTCATTATTCACATATTGTAATCTCCTCAAACAGATCATTAGCCACCCACGGTTTTACATTCACTGTCAGGAAAAAAGTTATTAAAACGGATATTTCATGAATTGAAGTTAGTAGGAAATATATGGGTCCTCAGTGGCTGAATTTATAGAATTGTGGCATAATTAGATATGAAAAAAATATTTGGTGGACTAAATTTTCATTTCTGGTAGAAACCAGGACATTGTGTTAGGACAATATTGGCAGAAACCATGGTTAGATTTCAACAGCCTGGGTTATTGGAGAGGAGGAGTAATTCTAGCCCAGATTGGGTTGACAAAGAGTGCCATCAGGGAAACTGACCCAGCCCTAGGACAATTTGGGTCATATGTACAATGAGCACCCCCCAAAAAACTGGGGCAGCATCATAATTCTATTCAGTTGATCCATCCACAAGAATCTACCCATTGCTGGGAACACGTAGAACAGTTATCTCTCCTGAAAACATTAGTCAGTGTCCCGGGGTGAGGGATGGGGGGCAGTTAGAATCAGGGCTCCGAGCTCTAAGCAGGAAAAGGAAGACAAAATCCCAACTTACAGGTCATGTCAAATGAGCAAGAGCTGAAGAGTGGGGACGATGCTGGAAGTTGGTTGATGGCCATCAGAGTGTCCAGTGACACCAATACAGTATCTGGACATTTGGGGCATCAGAGTATATGACTCCGGATCCTAATCTGCTTTTAGCCGAGTCTCTCTTTAGGTCTCTCATGCAGGTCTTGTCCTACTTTTGTGGGATGTGGTCCCAAAGAACTTAGTCTTCACAGCCTATGTAGTGATAATCTAGTCTGCTTTGTGTGTGGACTACTCAGAGGCCAACATGAAATCTTGGGCAGTGTTCTACAATATTTCTTTTTTTTTTTTTTAAGATTTTTTTTGATGTGGACCATTTTTAAAGTCTTTATTGAATTTGTTACAATATTGCTTTATGTTTTGGTTTTTTGGCCAAGAGGCATGTGGGATCTTAGCTCCCCGACCAGGGATCGAAGCCGCACCCCCTGCACCGGGAGGCGAAGTCCTAACCACTGGACCACCAGGGAAGTCCCTACAATGTACTTCTGTCTTAAATTCTGACCAGTTTCACGTGTGAGTTATGAGGAATCTGCCCACATAAAGGTTTAAAGAAATCTTTTCTCCAGCTCCTTCTTCTCCAAAATCCTGCCCTCTCTCTAACTGATAGACAGAGGAGCACAGCTGGGGGTGGGAGTCATGGAGTCCAGGTTTCCCCCAGAGTCTTTGCTGACACCACCCTGGCTGCAGGGGCATCGGAGAGCTGCCTGCTCTCTTGCCACGCATGTGCCACTTCTAGGTAGAATGGGAAGTCCAGGCTCCCACTCCATCTCTGCCAACACCACAGGGGAGTGAGGGGAGAGGGCATGGTTTCTTCAGGATGTTTGGCTGGAGTTAGGTGGATATTGTCAAAAATTTTGCCATCCTGCTGGATCACCCACTTTCTGGTCTTGTCTAGAGGGAGCTGATTATGGGGGATTTTGTTTTTGTCTGTGTCTTTTGGCACTTCTAAATTAAGGGCTTCTCCAGAATCCTGCACCGATCCCAGCACCAAGCCCAGGATGCGTGGGAGGCAAAAACAAAGCACAGGGAAATCACCCCTGTTGTTAATGTCCCAAGGTCCCTGGTCAGTATACCATCTTCATTCCACCTTTCAAAGTCTTCTTGTGTTTGTTAGTTGTATTATGTCCAGGGATTTTATAATTATACTTAGCAAGAGATGCAGCAAGAAGTGAGTCTTCTCCATCTTATCTAAAACCAGAAGTCTCACTTCAATAACAGCATTAATTGTTATAATAATTAACAAAACGCATTCTTCCCTGTGGCTGTGCTCCTGGGAACCTGAATGCACCTGAATGAATAATAACAAAAATGTTATTTTTGACTCCATGGGGAGGTAAACAGTCTTCTACTGAGAAAAGTTTTCTCAGTTCCAAGCAGTCATTTCCAAAATCCCTTCCTACCAATTCCACTTGGCCAGTAGAAACCTGTAACTGCATCCAAGATTTGAAGGCATGTTTGTTTCAAAGGGTGTTTAAGGGGAAAGAACAAAATACAAACATTATATTGATGTATGCTATTCAACACGGTCCTCCTTTGGAAAACAAAGATGGGGGAAACATGTCAGAGTTGAAATTTTCTCTCTTTCTCAGACTGACATGATTAATATCAGGTTTCTGCATGAGCACTATTATAGCTCAGTATATAATAACATAGTAAAACCAACCATAATCTGTAAGTGGGGTCCAAAAATGTCAAGGTCACACTATTATAAAGTTAGTGAAATGATGGGGGTGAGTCTGCTAGGGGAAACTGCCAATCTCCTTGTATCCAAAATTTCCAGAATGAGCCACATCACCACAGGATTTCACCATAGCTGATCATCTCATGCTGATCTCATGTCAAGATTTACATTAAAGGCTTTATCCTGTGTGGAAGATTTCATTATTCTCCTTCTATAAAGGAAGAAATTAGGATTCAGAGAAGTTAAGAAATTTGCCCCATGTCACACAGCCTGAATATGGCAGTGTAAAGAAAGAAAATGAGAGAATTCAGGCTCCAAATACTCGGCTTTCATCAATACTCTATCTTTTCCCTCAAAGATCCATAGACTATGCCCGTAGGCTAATTCAGGCTCCAGCTCTTGGTTATATTAAGGTTTGTATTATACTCTCTTCCTGAGTTGGCTTGTGCTGGGTGAGACTCATCCCACAAGTGGAAGTGACTCCAGCTTGGAGGGCAAGACAAAGAATGGGGCTGGGCACCCCCTCTCACTAGCAGCAGGAAAGCACCCTGAATATTCTTTATTGTGTGCAGTGCCTGCTTTGAAGTGGATTAACTGAAATGTCTTGCGTTTTACTTTGTGTTTTTTAAATTTAATTAATGTTTATTAAACACCTAGTGTGTGAAAGCACTCATGGAGGGGCGGGACCCTCATATAGATCCAAACTGAACTGAGTAACTCTTGGCCACAAGACAGGATACACTTGTCAGGTCCTGGGCTTCTGTAAACTATTTCAACTTTGTTTGGCGTACTTGCTTCTCATTCTTGGCTCCCTTCCACACTGTGAGGACAGACACAAGAAACACCTGGCAATGCCGGCATACAGGCCAGCAAGCTGCTAGCACAGGGAGGGGCACAATTGTCCTGGCAGACTGTCTGATCATGGTGTGAGGAAGGTCTGGTGGCAAGAAACAGGCTGACTGGTAGCAACAGAGCAACGTAGAAGGAGCTGAGGTTGGCTCATCAAGTTACTGCAATTAGCGTTTGGGAATAACGAACAAGACAAGAATCCAGAGACATGATTCAGGCCATTCTCTCAACATTTCCCAAGCCTGTCTTATTTGGGAGGTATGGAGAGACTGTGCTCAGCATTGGAAATACAGTGGTGACTAAGATTCTTTCACCAACGAAGCCAGTGGAAATTTTCCTTCCCTTGGTCTCCAATAGTACTCTTTCAAGCTGTCATAAGAATGTTTCAGAGTTGACTACATATAACAAGTATTTGTACACTTTTCTCACTCTTCAGAGCTATGGTTTTGTCCAAGGCAGAGACTATCTCCATTTATCGTTACCTCCCCCTGACACAGAACCAAGAATAACATTTTGTTCATAGTAAAAATACAATAAATTGTGAATTAAACTACAGACACCAACTTAGTATAAACCTCTGTCATCATCTGTCTCCTGAGCCACTCACTGCACACCACCTCCTAACTGGACTTTGCTGGACTTTGATTCTTGACCCCCTTCGCTCCATTATCCTCATGGAGCCAGAATTCTGTATCAAAAGCAAAACTAATCATGCCTTTTTTGCCTTGCATCCTTCAGTGGCTCCCCATTGGACTTACAATAAAATCAAAACTCCTTCACGTGATCTACAAAAGCCCAGTATTTTCCAAGCCACACTGTATCTCCAACCATGTTCCATGACTCTTTCCTCCTGACTCAGCCATGCACATATGTGTGTGTGCATAAGGTGTGTGTGTGTGTGTGTGTGTGTGTGTCTTTTCTTCTTAGTTCTTCTAATTCTCCCTCCAGTTCACCACCTGCATACATCCTGTTCCTTGTGCATGAAATGCTTCCGCTATCTTTCCCTCCCACTCATCCTTCAGGGCTCACCTCAAATGGCATTTCTTTTGACCTCCCCTAATATAAAGTATGTCCCTTGTTGTTCTCTCCATTGAACCCAGTCCTTTTCTTCATGGCGCTTAGTGCTTTTGTAATTATATATTTACTCGCGTGTTTATTTATTTGATGACTTTCTAGCTCATTAAGTGATAAATGGCATTTGCAAAGAATATTTCTTGAGTGAATGAATGATTTCTCCATTATCCATTATTGAAAGACGAATCTTATTTTCATTTTGTCCCATTTACTAACACCCAGATATAATTCTCTCCACCTTCCGCAAAGTGCATACACTATACAGAATTGTAATGAAGAGAAACGGTGGTTTGTGCCCATGCTGTTTTGTACATCCAGAAGCCATCTTCCCTGCTGTAATCCTCCTCCCAGTAGATTCTAAGTCAGAGGTGGGCAAATTGTTTTCTGTAAAGGGCCAGATAATAAATATTTTCAGTTGTGCTAACCACTCAGTCTCTGTCGCAATGGCTCAGCTCTGCCGTTGTAGGGGGCGAGAAGCCGTAGACAAAAGGTAAATGAATGAGCATATAACTGTGTTCCAATACAATTTATTTCCCAAATAGGAGGAAGCAGCTTTGGGGCGGCAGGCTAGTTTGCCAGCCCCTGCCCTAGGTAATCAGAGCCACAGCTTTAGATGACACATCTGTATTGTCTAGATTCGTGCAAAGACCTCTTAGCTGTACTGATCCTTTTTCCCCTGCACCCTTGCCTTCTATTCTCATCCCAGCAACCAAGGTGATCTTGTTCAGTGGCCTCCCATCTTACTCCACGTAAAAGCCAGAGTCTCCACTGTGATCTGCATGGCTGTATCTGTCCCTCATCTTGATCTCTCTGAGCTCACCTCCCATCCATCCTCCCTGCTCTCGGTCCACTCCAGCCCACACTGGCCTTGGGCTGTTCCTTGCCGATATTGGGCAGATTCCTGACTCAGTGCCTTTGAACTTAATGTTTCCTCTGCCTAGAATACTCTTCTCATGAAGACATCACAGCTGTTTCTTCACTTCTTTGTGGCCATCTTCCAAAAGTTATCTTTATGGTAAGGTCTTTCTTATTCACTCTCTCTAAAATTTCCCACCTCTACCCCCGACACATATAACTCCCCTTTTTCTGCTTGTTTTCCTGATTGACCAATATATAACACGTTATATTTAGTGCTTATTTATCTTAGTACTTATTATTTATCTTCTTCACTAGAATTAAGCCCCACGAGAGCAGAGACCATCTCTGTCTTCATCACTGCTGTATCCCTAATGCCTATAATAGTGCTTAGTACATAGTATACACTCAATAAATATATATTGAATAAAAGAATAAGTGAATAAGCAAGTCCTTTGCCTTATAGGAACTTCTGTGCCTGAGCCAAGACACCATCACAAGTAATTTTTCCTTTTCCTTTTAATATTCAAGAAAACAAGTCAAGTTTCCAGTTGAAAAAATTTGTACACATTGGGCTCATCTTTGTACTCAACTTAAGAACGCTTAATAGTTGCATCTTAGCAACTTCTTTTCATCTGAACTGACTCTCTCCACTGACAGGTTAAAACTAGAGGGAGGGGAAAAAGTTTCAAAAGTCAAAAAGAAGTTATACCTTGTTTTTTAATTAAATGCATGTGCAGAAATTGGTTATTGAGAAGTTTTACTTAAATTCTCTGGGTATTTGTGAACGTGCTGACCAGACCCTTAGCCCATGGGTCAAAATAATGCCAGAAAAACTCTTCTTAGAAAGCTCTGAGAACAAGTTATTTTCCTAGCTTTAAACAGAGAGCACTATGTGAACCTATGTTTCCCTTGTACTTTAGAACAAAGAAAAACATCAAGTTTTTCATGATACGTAAGTGTGCATGGGTTACTTATGAGCGTATGAAATCAACTCAGGGTAAGACATTTGACAATTATACCAACAAAAGAGAAAAAGAAATATTAGAATTTGGATTTATTTATATGTGATTAAAAGGAAATCAGAGTAAAGAAAACTAGCTGACAGTTTTTAAATTGGCTGCTTTGTTTGAAATGGAAGGGAAAATAATTGCTAATTAATCTTCAGGCTGAAATCATTGTTAATGCCTCCATTCCTTATCAGTCCCTACCCTCATCGTCTTTCTGTGTTCTGGAAGCGTTTCTTCATTTCAGCATTCCCATGTGTTCTTTTCCTGAGCTCTTGTAGTTTCACCTCTGAGTGACATGCAGTGCCTTGAACATACTAGGTAAACAAGTGCCTGTTACCCTGGATTAAAGTATCTCGAATTCTTATTTAATTATTTCTTAAATATATGCATTTTTTCAATGAGACTGTAAACCCTCAAATAAAAGTTATCCGAACCTTCTTCTCTAATCCCTAATACCCAGAACAAACTAGTTACTACAATACCTGTTGAATTTGATTATTTAAAAATAGAAAACGTTGATATACAGCAGGTATTTAGGAATTAAAGGATTATAATTTTACAAGCATTTAAAATGAAGCATTTCAGTAAAGCCTAGTGTTGTAAGAGGAGCCAGACAATATTAATTTATCCAAAATCATACAGGTATTTGTGTTTGTTGCTGTTGTTATTGTTGTTGTTTGTAAAATCTTTAATTCCCTAGTGATTTCACAAGAGTAAGTGGGAAATATGAGTTCAGTTAAGAAAATAACACTCTAACTTAGTTATTGACTTGCTTATTTTATTTTTTTATTTACTTATTTATTTATTTATGTATTTTGGCTGCGTTGGGTCCTTCGCTGCTACGCGGGGGTTTTCTCTAGTTATGGCGAGCGGGGGCTACTCTTTGTTGCTGTGCGAGGGCTTCTCATCGTGGTGGCTTCTCTTGTGGCCAGAGCACGGGCTCTAGGCTCCCGGGCTTCAGTAGTTGTGGTGCGTAGGCTCCAGAGCACAGGCTCAGTAGTTGTGGCACACGGGCTCAGCAGTTGTGGCTTGCAGGCTCTAGAGCACAGGCTCAGTAGTTGTGGCGCACGGGGCTTAGTTGCTCTGCAGCATGTGGCATCTTCCCGGAGCAGGGCTCGAACCCGTGTCCCCTGGCGTTGGATTCTTATTGGATTTCCCATGCTTATTTTATTTTATAAGGCATAATGGGTTATCTCCATTGAGTTTATCTCAGGGCCGGTAGCAGATTTAGTTCTAAAAAAAAGAAAGGAAGGAGGGAAGGAGGGAGGACAAAAACCTCTGGTAGGAAGGAGAAAAAAGAAGCAAGATTTTAGAAGATTCAACACGAAGGCTCACCCTTAGGTCTAAAGGTAGGATACCAAATAATGATAATGATAATAACCATAATAATAAACAGAGTGATTTGTGAAATGCTGAGATTTTTTTCTGGTCTAAGAACCAAGCTGCCTGCTCCTTGGAGGGTAAGTATCCTCCAGACATTCCTTCCCTCCCTGTACTTAACCGCTGTACATCTGCAACCACACACCATCTCTCTCTCATCACACCTGACTTCTCTCATGGGAATACTAAATTGGTTTAAATCATGTGGGAGCATTATAAATACTGTTTGATGATGAGGATAAATTGGTTCAAATCACCTAGGTACTTTCCTAAGTGCTGACTGATGAGGAAGTTTAGATATGCTATAATTTATAAACAAAATGAAGAAGGTTGCCTGGCAAGATATGAGAGGTAGGCACAATTTTTATACTTAAGAAATATAAAGGGAAGAGAACACTTCCCAAATCATTCTCTGAGGGCAGTATTACCCTGATTCCCAAACCAAAAACATCACAAGGAAAGAAAACTATGGACCAATATTTCTTAGGAGTATAAATGCAAAAAAGTCTTAACAAAATATGAGCAAATCAAATCCAGCAACATATAAATAGGATTATACACCATGACTAAGTGGAATTTATCCCATAAATGCAAGGTTAGTTTAATATCTGTAAATCAGTTAATGTAAAACGCTATATCAATAGGATAAAGGTCAGAAAAGACATGATCATCTCAATAGACATAGAAAAGGCATTTGACAAACCTCAGCACACTTTTATGATAAAAGACACTCAACCAACTAGTACTAGATGGGAACTTTGTCAACCTGATAGAAAGCATCTGTGAAAAACCCAAACCTAACATAATATTTTTGATGAACGCTTTTCCTTTAAGATTAGGAACAATCACAAGGATATCTGCCCTCACCACTTCTATTTAACATTGTACTGGATGTTCTAGCTAGGACAATTAGGCAAGCAAATGAAATAAAAGGCATTCATATTGAAAGGAGGAGTTATCTCTATTTGGAGATGACATGATCTCATTACAGAAAATCCTAAGGAATCTACCAAAAAATGGTTGGAACTAATAAAGGAGTCCAGCAATATTGCAGGATCGGTATACAAAAGTCAATTGTACTTCTATACACTAACAATAAACAATCCAAAAATGAAATTAAGAAAACAATTCCATTATATAGCATTATAAAGAATAAAATTCTGAGCAATAAATTTACCAAAAACAATGCAAAATTGTACTCTGAAAACTGCACAACACTATTGAAAAAACTTTAAAGACCTGAGTAAACGGAAAGACATTCCATGTTCATAGATAAGAAGACTTAACATAAAGCTACAGCAATGAAGATACAGTGGAACTGGCACAAGTATAGACATACAGGTCAATGGAATAGAATTGAGACTCCAGAAATACATTCTTGCATTTCTGGTCAATTGATTTTTTGACAAAGATGCCTAGATAATCCAATGGGGAAAAAAATAATATTTTCAACCAATGATACTGGGACAATTAGATATCCACATGAAAAAGAATAAAGTTTGGACTTCTTCACAATGTAAGTAAAATTCAACTCAAAATCGATCATAGACCTAAATGAAAGACCTAAAACTATAAATCTCTTAGAAGAAAATGTAGGAGTAACTCTTCATGACCTTGGTTAAGCAAAGCCTTCTTATATATGACACCAAAAGCAAAAGCAACATAAGATGGATAAATTGGACTTCATCAAAATTAAAAACTTTTGCACTTCAAAAGATTCCATCTAGAAAATGAAAAGACAACTCACAGAATGGGAACTGCAAATAATGGGAAAATATTTGCAAATTATATGTCTGATAAGAGACTTCTATTCAGAATATGTAAAAAAATGTATTACAACTTATTAATAAAAAGACAAATAACCCAATATTAAAAAGAGCAAAGGATTTGAATAGATATTTAACCTAAGAAGATAAACAATGTCCAAAAAAGTATGAAAGATGCTCAACATCATTAGTCATTAGAGAAATGCAAACCAAAACCACTACAACACATTGTAGATATCAGGATTGTTAAAATTAAAAAATCAGATTGTAGCAAGGGTTGACAAGGTTGTGGAGGATTGGAGCCCTTCATACATTGCTGGTGGAGTTGTAAAATGGTGCAGCTGCTTTGGAAAACAGTTTGACAGTTCTCAAAAATGCTGAATGTAGGGTTATCATAAGACCCAGCCATTCTACCTACAGGTGTATGTCCAAGAGAAATGAAAACATATGTCCACATAAAAACTTATGCACAGATGTTCATAGCAGTATTATTCATAATAGCCAAAAAGTGGCGACAACTCAAATGTCCATCAACTGATGAATAAATAAAATGTGTATATTCATACACATAGATAATATTCAGCCAAAAAAAGGAAAGAAGTACTAATACTTGCTGCAGTATGGATAAACTTTCAAAACATTATGCCAAGTGAAAGAAGCCAATTGCAAAAAACTACATATTGTATAATTTCATTTATTTGAAATGTCTAGGAAATAAACATATACAGAAAGAAAGTAGATTAGTGGTTGCCTAGGACTTAGGGTTTGGGGGGATTGAGCTGAGGAATGAGGAGTGACTGCTAAAGGGGTTTGGAGTTACTTCTGCGGGTGATGAAATGTTCTAAAGTGGATGGTGGTGATAGTTAAATAACTCTTTCATATACTAAAAATCATTGAATTGTACAATTTAAGTGGGTGAATTGTATGGCATGTAACTCAATAAAGTTGTTACATGCAAAAGGAAAGGGCTCACCTTCCATTTCCTTTTTTTCTATTTAAGCTGCAAAACCCATTAGGGTAACATGCAAAATTATTTCAGCAAGTGTTTGATCTCCAAGCTGATTTTCTGTACCCAATAAAATGATTTCAAACTCAAGAATCTTTAACAGCTATACGACATTACACCTATGTTATGTTTATGGAGTGCTGTAGAGTATTCCTCCCTCCACAGCCTTTTCACAAATACCATCCCATTTAGTGGTGGTCAGGGGAAATGTTTGTATTCAATTTGTCAAAAATATTTCCTAATCATCTATAATATTCATAGTACAGTGAGAGCTTGGGTATTTGGAAGCAAAGAGACATCAGATGTCACTTTGTGTAGTTGGCAAAATATGTGAAACAACAAGAACAATAGAGGAGCAATAAAAAGGTATTTAACTATATACATTATGTAGGAGAAATTCTTGTGAGAATCCCAGATTTGTGGCGTATACAGTATTTTATAGCCCTGCTATGAAGGGGAGATCCTCTTCTAGACCTGTATCTACTTGGATGTTCTGCTTTAGTCTTTTACTTCTTGTCTCTTGTAGGAGCAAGTACTCTTCCACTTATGGATACCCCTAAGCTTCTCCCTGAATGAGGCATGTAAGGGGAAAACTTTGCGTTAATTCGTTCAAGCCCTTCACTGGATTCTTCTCCAGGGAGAAAGTGATCTCTCTGGTTGGAAAAATAGGGAGAATCTGACATCTAGGGGCCCCAAGACCAGTAGCGACCTAAAAAGGAAACATTTCTTTTTTTTTTTCTTTTTTTTTCCTCCTTCTTCTTTTTCCTTTTTTCTTTTTTTTTTTTTTCTTCTCCTTCCTTCCTTTCTTTCTCTCTTCTCTCTCTCCTCTCTTTCTCTCTTCTCTCTTCTCTCTTTCTTTTTCTTTCTTTTTTTCTTTCTTTCTTTCTTTCTTTCTTCTTTCTTTCTTCTTTTTTCTTTCTTCTTTCTTTCTTTCTTTCTTTCTTCCTTTTTTCCTTCCTTCCTTCCTTTTTTTTTTTTTTTTTTTTTTTTTTTTTTTTCTTCTTTTCTTTCTTTCCTCTCCTTCCCTGTTCTCACTCCTCTTTATTTCCCTGTGGTGACATGGAGTCTCTCCTCTTGCAAGGGATGCATGTCTTTCCAAAGTGACTTTGCCTTTAATTGGGAGGATGTCTACATCAGTTGGGAGGTAGACGGCTCCATTATCCTCCCATTGAGTTTTACCATCAGCAAACTGCTAGGTTGCCGTTTAGCTCAGGTCTTTGTGTTTACTCTGTTTACAAGACCCCTTGAAAAGAACCGTGAGTGGTAGCATGTGCTCACTGAACTGACCCTGAATCTCCAGCACTACTGATGAGACCTTCTTTCGCTGATCACATGCTTCCATTCTTCTTCAATGAGGAAGATTCCTTAGCCACTATATATGTTTTACAGTTTTGTCTAATTACTGCATAGAGGAGAAAATTGAGAAGAACGGGGTCAGGTTAAATAGTGGGAATGGTACTCCTTAGGCAGACATTTAAAAACTAATATTAGCTAAAAAGATTCTGGAAGTCACCTAAAATTTTAGATATATAGTTATGATAGTTAAAATGCAGTTTGAAAAGGTAAAAAGGTTTGTTGTTTATCCATTCTAAACCACAAGGTCCTACTGTATAGCACAGGGAACTATATTCAATATCCTATGATAAACCATAATGGAAAAGAATATGAAAAAGAATATATGTATATATATAACTGAGTCACTTTGCTGTGCAGCAGTAATTAACACATTGTAATTCAACTATACTTCAATAAAAAATAAAATTAAAAATAAATAAAATTAACTCATTCTTAAGTCAAACTAAAAAAATATAAAGTGCTGTTTTGTAAGGATTCAGTAATAAATAGAAAGAAAACTCCAGCTTTAATATAATGTGTCTATGATGTGCCTTCCCTATACCTAGTACCAGACTGTGCTCTTTCACTGATCATCTCGTAGACGTGTGGAAATCAGTCATCTCAGCCAATCAGCCCTCCTCCTCGCTGGGTTCTGTGCAGTAGAGAATATACACCCGAGGAGCTAAAGGAGAATCAAATTTTCTTCTTTATAAATGGAGGCACGGTATTTCCTAAAGTCCCCAATAAAGCTGGAATGGAGACCTTATATGGGGCCAGAGCCAATGTAGCGATCTCTACCTAACAAATCCTAAATCTAGATATTTTCCCCTCCTACCTGTAGGAGAACTAGATCTTCAAGGCGTCCGCCGCCCCTAAGATTTCCTTAACAGCCAACTGAATGGAAGTCTGTGGTTTGCCTCACAAATCCAGTTGCTGTCAGAAGAGAGACCAAGGTTAAGAGATATATAACCTGTCTCCCTTTAGAGCAGTGGCGCCAGGAGCTGTGCCTGCAAGGGATGAGAAAGCTGAGGGAAAGCCCTGACCCTTCTTATTCATCCATTATACAAGTAGTGCAGGAGAGAGCAATGGGGTTCAGCTTATTTACTGTCTTAGAGGAATAGTGGCCAATCCACTGATACATGGTCACAAATGTTAACAGGCTCTCACCATCAGATCAGCCATTCCTAGTGCTTAGAAGAGCGTGGTCAAAGAGAAAAAGGAAAAATGGGAGTGTACTCTCCGGCACTACCTAATGAGAGTAGAATTGAAGTCTCCTCTTCATGAAAAAAGAAGTAGGGCGTAAGTATTCCCATTCCAATGTGCTGGAACACCAGAAATCTTGGAAGCTCAGAGGCACATTCCTCAGTTTTACAATAAATATTTACTAAGTACTGCCAAGTACTGCCTTAGGAAAGGGTGATATAGAAATCAAAGCAAGGCACAGATACTGCCCTCAAGATCATGGTCTACTCTCTCTGGGGTGAGAAGTTGAAGATTTGGGTTCTGGTCCTGACTACCAAAAGAACTCTGTAAACTCTTCATGTCTCTGCTTCTTTTGAGCCTCTATCTCCTAACCGTAAAATGAGGGGGAAAAGTGATCTGTTCATGAGGCTCACATGCAGTGATGTTCCTCAGGATTCCCTTTGTGCACATCTCCCCCTTAGTGATTTCTTCCTTTGCACCCAGCTTACTTTGTCCACACACATGCATTTTAGGGAAGGATATGAAAAACTCATTCACCCAAAGGAATAAAGAACTGCTATGCTTATAAGGTGGATCTTCCCGGGAGTATTTCCATTTTCATGAAAGACTAACTCAAGTTGAATACTGAAATAATTGGAAATTTCCATGTAGCAACATTTTTTCCTAGCATGATTCTAAAGTGGCAGGCAACTCCACTGACAAATCAGGCCAGCCATGCTGCATGGAGAGCCAGTATAGAAAATCCATGTGTTTTCTTTACATGTATTAGCTTATCCACAGACTTTATAAAGCTATCCAAGAAGTATTCCCAGGATACTCTGCCTCATGAGAGAGAAATGGGTCTTTCCTTTGAGGACCTCCACAGTTGGTGAGGACAGGCTTTGTACAATGCTGACTTGACCACGTGTGTCACAGAAATCACCCCAACAGTCAAGTTAGAAAACAGTCATTGTCTACAACGGTACAGGAGTCAGAAAGAGTGTAACAATCCACAGCATGTAAATATCAATCCTTAACTGTAGTTAAGAGATGATCCCAGGACGTATCATCTGCTACTCCTTATAATGCCTCAATATACTTTTGAGCTTAGCAAGTTTAGGTACAAACATTTTGTCACCACTAGACTCAAAAAATATTCCTTTAGAACTTGCTACATTTGTGACACTGCTAGGTACAGAGGGGCAAACAAAAATGAAGACATGGTCCTTGTTTTCAAGGCACTTTCACTGCTACACAGTACTTCTGATGGAATTCAATGCTGATGTCATCAGAGAAACAGTCAAAGTAATGAGATTACTGGCTTGGAGAAGATGGAAGGTACCATGCTTTTTTGTCCAATATTTGAAGTATGGGTATGTGGCAGAATAATGGGCAAAGATTCCAAATGATACAATTAGGAGAAAATTTTGGAAATGTCAGGGAGACTAACTTCAACTCTAAATATGGAAGAAACTTCCTGAATTTCAGAAAGTATCTGGTCAGGATATGCCACTTGTTGGGCATAGAGGAGGGAGTATACCCATCAGGAGGAAAGCTGAGTGTGGTCTCATGTAGCACCATGATTTACATACTGTAGGTGCTTAATTAATATATGCTGATTAGTTGATGGATTTCTTTGAGAGGCATGCTGTTTTATTAAAGATTTCCATACCAGTGTTAATGTAGTCTACCCCTTGAGAAATCTCAGAAAAGTGTCAAGAGATGATAAATTTTAGAAGCTGCTGACATTCTTTCATCAGCTCTTTATTTAACCCTTCTGGATCCTGAATTGTTGTCAATTAATTATAGGTGAAAATGTTCTGAAAAGAATAATGTGGAGCTGTTTTGTTTTTTGTTTGTTTGTTTTGGTTTTTTTATTTTGTAATTGCTGAAATAGCCCTACGTTTTCATATGTCTCTAAGGGTTAGAACTTTCAGATGGTCACATGGCCAAAAATCATCCTTCCCAAGGTCCACTTAGCTGTTTCAGAGTCATAGCTATCTGTGAGGGTTTTCATTTGACTCTTTCTTATAATTGTTTCTTGATTAATCTTTGCCTAATGGAAATGGGCGGGACAAAGTCCATGAGAATTCTCAAGACAGAAAAGAGTAAGATTTATCCCAAGAGGGCAATAAGAGTTTCCTACAACTTTCATCCCTTGAAGCTGTGTTTGGTGGCCTGGTGTGTTATCATGATTAACTGTCACTTCTATTGATGCCTTCAAGAATGAAACACAGCAGTGTGCTGTACTACACTGTGAGCATGTAGCTAAGACTCCAAATGAATGTTCACCCATAAATGAAAAGTGTCGCCTACTATTTATTGAGTTTTTAATATGTGCCAAGGACTGTGGTAAACACTTTATGTGGATTATCTCATTCATTAATGTCAGCAACACACTATCAGGTAGGGGCTTGCATTTCCTGCTCTGCACATAAGGAAATTGACACAGAGAGGTTGCTATTGAAGGTGTGGGGTAGGAAGTGATGTAGCTGGGGTTTGAACCCAGGGAATTAACACAGGAGCCAGTACTCAGGGCCCCTCTTCCACCCTGCTATCTGCCCAGCCACTGTTCTTGATCCCCTGCCTTTGGGAATTAACATCTAACTTTTTCTGAGATAACTCCCGTTGATTAATTTATGCTGTGTTAAAGCTGTTAAGCTGTGGACCACTGAAAGGGGACAGATTACAGAGAAATATGGTGAGAAGAGGGCCTTTTCATCTGAAAAGGAACTCTGTACTCATCAGGGATGTATTCAAATGACAGCAGTTCTCTCACTTTGAGAGAACCCTCTAGGAAATGGTGTCCTTGCACCAGCTCCCCACCACTGCCAGGGCTGCTGGAACTCAGCAGGCTGCCCTAAAGCCCTACTGTGCTCTCCTCCTAGAAGGGAGTCTGGTTTGCTCTGTGAGCTGCAGAATAAAATAGTGGCTGAAAAGCTGCTCTTCAGCTTCTTTCCTGCCAGATGAGAACAACTCTATTAGCTTAGCCTGAATAAGAGCACACATGGAAGGAATGCTGCAATTAGTTGGATCCAGTTGACTAAAGTCTTTTATTAATCAACATTTTTCCACAACGAACTTCTTAAGGACAGAACAGGCAATTTCAAAATAATCATCAGAGAAGAAAACTTTTAAACTTTTCTCTAGGCCTGGTATACATTCAATCCAAACTCCCACATTTCTGCAACTATATAATACTGTTCAATACTAGCTATCATTTGTGGGAACACTAATTGTGTGCCAGGTATTTATATAAAGGGATTCAAGTGTCTGTGTCTCCTTTAACACAGCAATCCTTTGAAGCAGGAATTTCTGTTTTCTCCATTTTACAGATTGGCAAATCTAGCCATGGAGTCTTTCATTTGCCCAGGGTCACACATCTAATAGATGGAAGCTTAAACCCACAGAACTCAGTTCTTTTTTTTTTTTCTTTTTTAATTTTATTTATTTATTTATTTTTGGCTGTGTTGGGTCTTCGTTTCTGTGCGAGGGCTTTCTGTAGTTACGGCAAGCGGGGGCCACTCTTCATTGCGGTGCGCGGGCCTCTCACTGTCGCGGCCTCTCTTGTTGCGGAGCACAGGCTCCAGATGCGCAGGCTCAGTAGCTGTGGCTCACGGGCCCAGTTGCTCCGCGGCATGTGGGATCTTCCCAGACCAGGGCTCGAACCCGTGTCCCCTGCATTGGCAGGCAGATTCTCAACCACTGTGCCACCAGGGAAGCCCCCAATAACTCAGTTCTTTAACCAATATGCTAAATTGCCTCCTGATTATTGATAAAATGATGTATGATAAAATGATGACTCTGAAGTATATTATTTAATAAATAATAAAAACTAACATTTATTGAGTGCTTCCTGGGTCCCAGGCCTGCTCTAAGCATATTACAACTATTGTATCATTTAATCTTCACATAGCCCATTAAAATGGGTACCTTTTTAATCCCTATTTTCCAGACTAGGAAAGTGAAATACACAGAAGTTAAACCAATTCTCCCCGTACCACACATCACAAAATGATGTGCCAGAACTAGAAGCAAAATGTGTTACTCCAGAGTACATCATTTTAATTGCTACAAATAATGCCTTTTTTCCCTTTTTTTAAGAATTGGATGCAGAAGAGGAATACAAGCCTAATGCATTTTAGAAAGATCTCCAATAAAGCTAATCAACCAATAAAAGCAGAATCAGAAAGGAAGTTCTGGTTGATTAATTTAATGACTTCAAATAATCAGATGATCCAATTCTTGAGCTTCCTGGTTAATTGAGTTTCCACTGATTTCAGGCCATTCTGTTCAGAGAGAATTCTCGTTCATGGGTTGTTAAATTCATCTTCACTGGTAAGAAAGGCAGCAAAACATTCAAGGATGCTCCCAGAAAGCTTGCTCTTTGAAGCATTATGCTTTTATCTAGCATTTGTGCTACAACTTTGAAGATTTTCTTTTGAATGATATTTATAAGAAACCAAAACTGTGCATAATTTAAATTTGCTCTGTAAGATTCCTTCCATTTCAAATGCATTTCTTAATGATTGAATTAGACATTTTAAATGCATTTTAAAAGCATTCTCCAGCTCTTGGTGTTATAGAAATCCTAAGTCATCATCACTTCTACTCCTTGTAGGATAAAAGACCCCAAAGCTTGTAATTAATGAACCATTAAATTCAGGCATATGGATATGATATGGTTTTCAAATGGGACAAATGGGAGTTATTAAACTTCAAAGCGATGACATTTTACCATATCTTCCTAATGGGAGGCACTCAGGAAATGTCCTTCAAATGAATGAACTGATTATTCTAACTAATCTTTGAATGTCTTTAGCTCAATAAATACTTAGATTAGCTTAATTTTCCTTCCTCCAAGTTCTTATACTTATTATTTTCTTCTTTTATATGATCTCTTATTGTAGGTCTTGATTTTTTTTAAGCATATGCTTGTGCTTAGTTTATGAGCTACCAATCCACTTCTCTTGACAATTGTTGTAAGATTTTCAGCCCCGCCCCAGTTCTCCCATTCATTGCTCTTCTCTGCTTGAAGCAATGACTTTTTCATCCACGTGGCTCCTCCCCACTTTTCCGATTTTAACAACCATGTTATATTCCTTTCAGAACAGCTTGCCACTTCCCATATGCCCAAGTGGCTTCCTCTTTTTAGTGAAAATACAACTAAAATATCACTTCCACCAGAACGCCGTCCCTTTCGCTAGTGACATGATTTGGAAATTCAAATCCTCCAGGAATTAACTCTCATCCAATGCTCCTGTTCTAGCTCCCACACTTCTAACTCCTACACTCAAAGAAGTCAATTTATAAAGTCAACAATAAAGGAAGTTTAATTTCTCTCATTTTCCAAAAATATTTATTATAAAATATCAATGTCCTCCAACCAAAGACCACCAGGACTGCTACAATAATTGGACAAATCTGGGTTTATTGACTCACTGCAATGAGGAAGAACACACACCTCTGAGGACTAGGAAGCATTTTTGGAAGAAGATATTAGAATGGACTTATTGTATGATTTTTGCAAGTATTAGGTGATTGGGAAGAGGGTTGAAGGCAGCATGGTTGGTTACTGTCAGGAAGAGAGGGTAAATCCATGATCAGTTATCTTAACAATTCTTAGAAGGCAAGGAAACCAGACCAAGATTAAACTGTGATTGGTAAGGAAGCAGCAATCAATCCTACTATTCTTGATAAAAGGATGTTTGGCCTATTTTATGTTTTGGACAATGTTTGCATTTTGTTTGTGCTCAGTCATGATTATGGAGTGGTCTTATTTTGTCTCAGTCTATCCCAGTCACAAAGTGATCTTGTCTGATGCTTTTTTGCCAGACCATCTGTGTGATCAACAGGACAATACTAAGCCGAGCTGTGAGGGCCAGACCAGCTCCTGGCAACACCAAGACCTACTTGACAGCACCCAGCTATCAGGGCTGCTTTTTCCTTTCTCAAAAATAATGTATGTTCCTTTCATAAAACTAGAAGACACGGAAAGCATTGAGAAGAAAATGATAAAGCTTCCTGGGAGTCTTTTTCTCCCTGAATGGGAATACCAGAGAGGGAGAGAACAAGAAAGCAAGCCACCGTGTGTACGCTGGCTCTGCAGTGGAGTTTCAGCTCTTGGCAACACTGAGCTCCTGCAGCAAGGAAATCTGAAAAGAGAGCCCCCGAGTTCCTTCCAAAAGCCAAGTCAGCTGTGGTGGTAAAGAGAGCAGGAACCGGCTGCATTCAGAAGCTGGCATCCCAAGTCAAGTGACTTGGAATGTTCTCCATGGTAAATACCCTGGAGTTGCCAGCACTGAGCTTTCCAACTCAGTGGAGTACTTCCTGTGTGCCAAGCACATGTATTAACTTATCTAAAACTCAGAACAATCCCATGAGGTGGCTTCTCTTGTTACCTCATTTTACAGATGAGAAAACTGAGACACGGAGAGGTTAAAAAACAACCTGCCCAAGGTCACGGAACTAGGAAGTAGGAGACCCAGGATTTAAACTCAAGCAGTTTAAACTCTGATTTAACCCAGGATTTAAACTCCGGCTCTGGGGAATGTGCTGCTAATCACAATATCGAATAGTGGGACTTACCTAGTTTTCCCCACTTTGAGTATTAAAACCTTGGCTAATAGTCTGTGAGCTTTAGAACACTCCCACCTCCTCTCTCTTTCCTCTCTCTCTCTCTCTCTCTCTCTGTCTCTCTGTCTCTCTCTCTCTCTGTATATATATATATACATATACACACATATCTCTCTCAATATATATACATGTGTATATGTATGTATATGTATGTGCATGTATATACACATATGCATATGAATAAACACACATACTGGATTTTTAAATTTTTAACTTTATATAGAACTACAAAATAAATTGTCAAAAATGATGGAATGCAAACTCTGGAATGAGACTGCATGCCCTTTTCTATACATTGAGATATGTGTCAAGTATATAACAGCTCTGAAAATCATACAATGAGAATCTGTTACTAGATTCCATTTTTTCTTATTAGAGATATGATAAAATCCTCTAACCTCCTGCTAAGAGCTAAGGGATGAGTATCTGTTCAGATTCATTCTGAATTCCTTTTTTTCCTTCCTCACTGCCTCTCTTCTCTGTGTTTTACCTGCCTCATTCCATACGGGGATGGGGGCACTTCAGGAGAAATGCTTAAGGGTAATATGAAGCTAGACCCTCCCTCACTGCACACCACAGGTTTACACGTAAAGTCATCAAGTATGCCCCATCAAAGAGCAACTTGGAGCATTCCTGCTGAATAACTTCCTGCCTACGTCTTTGTGGGCTACATAGGTACCAAGATGCAACAGCCTTGGCCGTCCTTTATGAATGGAGCTTGATAATCACCTATTTATTCTAGATGAGAGTTAATTAAAAGTAGTCAGTCTACGAAGACACACTGATAACCACCTCTAAGTTAGACATCATGGGGATTAGAAAATGTCTAAAAAATTCATCATCTGTCAGGTAACAGGAGTGCCTTATGGACCCATTTCTACCCTGCAACTAGCAACTTAGAGCAAGTTTCCTAATTTCATATTCCATTCCCTCTAGGCATTTACAATGCTGAACCAGCCGAACGAATGAATTATGTGCTAATTTTGTAATTGAACATCATTGATATTTACCACCGCCTCTGCCACAGAAGCACTCGGCAAATGCCCTTCTCAGTAAACTGAGGGGCAAACTATATTTCACTAAATCTTATACTGAATATATGGCTGTTAATAACAATTATGGCAAGAACTTTAAAAATATCTTTAAAACTAGACAGATTTTGGCAGATCAAGGCCAATTTAGTTTCACAAACATTTACTGAGCACCAGTAAGTGCCAAATAATTGGAATACAAAAATAGAAAAGATAAGTACCTGCCCTAGATGGTAAGGACCTTATAAGGACTTACATGAAATACAGGCCCATGAATGGATAATTTCAGTTGGGTGTAGTAGTAAGCACTAAGAAATGTGTTGGCACACAGAGGGGAGGCTTCTAAGTGGGTGAGTTAGAGATGAAGAGGGGAAGGGGAAAGCATTAGAGATGAGATCATGTTTAAGTGGTATCTTTAAAATAAACATAGGAATCAGCCAACTAAAGAGAAAGAACAATGCATAAGGGTCCCATATAATGCCAAACCAGTGACTGACAACTCAGAATGCTGATTCAATATCCCGATTTTTTTAGCTGCTTTACTGGTTCAGTTGACTGGGATTTTGTTTTTTCATCCATTAGGTTGGCATAAGGATCACATAGCCTACGAGCCCAATAAAAAATCAAAATGCTTTTCTAGCTGAGCTCAATGGTGATTTCCACAAACAGAGCTGCTGAACACATAGTTAATTAACCAAAGCAGAAATAACGGCTAAGGGAAAGTAGAAAGTTTTCTCTGGAGTGGGTTGTGAGAAGGAGTATTATTTTTACCTCTATTTTTTATGTCACTGAAACAGGAGATGTCAAACTCTCATGACCTGCTGAGGGCTTAACATGTTCAAGTGAAAAGGAAGACCCACCAGTACGTCTTCAGAAGAGAATTCTAATTCGGCAGATTAGAAAGAATTAGAAGCCCCACGGAAGGAGCTTATTAGAGCAATAACTGTATCAAAGGAAAACCCAGTAGGAAACTAACTGGGTCAGTTACAATTAGTTCTGATTGGATTTGATCCTTGTTAAAACTATTTTCTTTGGAATTCTTGATTTTGGAGAGGTTGGGTTTGGTATTAACGTGGCAACTCTAAAATTTGTATTAGATTTGCAGAAGAATATCATTGCTTTGAAAGAAGTCATTTCCGGACTAGCCATGAACCAGAGAGATTTCCTACAGCACCGTCAGGTCAATCATAGTGTAGAAGTTTACACGGAAAGTGCAGGAGTTTAGAGAAATGTTGTAAAATGTGGGTTGGAATAAGTTCTCAAGAAGATCCATCTCACTTTAGAGGTCATCTTTACTTGTTGTAGAGTGATTGCTTGAGGTTCAGATGGAATTATAACTAATTCTGAATATTGTTCAGCTCACTTAGGACTGAAATGAGTTTTGTTTGGTAACAAAACTTTTTTTTTTAAATTTTAATCATTTAAAATATTTCCTCTGGGGGCTTCCCTGGTGGCGCAGTGGTTGAGAGTCTGCCTGCCAATGCAGGGGACACGGGTTCGAGTCCTGGTCTGGGAGGATCCCACATGCCGCGGAGCAACTAGGCCCATGAGCCACAATTACTGAGCCTGCGCGTCTGGAGCCTGTGCTCCGCAACAAGAGAGGCCGCGATAGTGAGAGGCCCGCGCACCACGATGAAGAGTGGCCCCCACTTGCCGCAACTAGAGAAAGACCTCGCACAGAAATGAAGACCCAACACAGCCAAAAATAAATAAATAAAATTAAAAGTATGTGTCACATTTAAAAAAAAAATTTATAAAATATTTCCTCTGGCTGACCTGCGCTGCCATGGCTAGAGAAAGAATCGACATACTCTTCATTTTCTCATTTCTCAATTGCAAGTAGCAGAACTTATTAAATTATTGTTAAATAGGGTATGTTAGTAAGCTGCCAGCTAAGTTTTCCTTGTTATTGCACAATTCTTCCATTTGCTTTCATTTAGAAAGAGGTCTCCCCAGCAACATCCCTGAAGACTTTTGGAATATTCAATACACACACATATACATGCAGATCTTTTATTTCTATTCATTTTCCTCCTTGAATTTTTCTCCGAGTTCCAATTGTGTGCAAATCATTTTTATTCCTAAGAGTTAATAAAAAGAGTTCTCTCTCTCTCTTTTCTTTCATGAAGCTTTATCAAAACAAATGTCAGTTATCCCATAATGTCCCAGGTGAGATGCTTGTCATATTATTCTAATATAATTTGCAAATATATACTAATATAATGGGAGGAAATCATGATCAATGTTTGGCAGTCATCTTTTGAAACATTAAATAAAGTGTATAATTTGGGCAATAGATTATCTCTGCTGAGAGAAAAAATTCAATTATAAACATCAAAAACAAAACTACCTTCCCTTAATTTATAAGGGTTTGTGCCTTTATTCATGTTATTCCATCAGTCTAGATCACCACTGGCATCATCCTCTGCCTAGTAACACCTTTTGGAGATTTTCTGACCCCTCCGAAAGAATCAACTGTATTTTCACAGTACACAGCATACATCTCTACTTAACAAGAATGCAGGCCTTCCTTTCATGTCTGTTAGCTGCTTACATATATGTCTATCACCACTCAGGAGCATGAATGGTGTTCATAAGACAAACTGAGGCCTTAGGTGAGGATTAAGGATTTTGGTGGGAATCGGACAGAAGCAAAGAACTGCCAGGACTAGGGTACCAGGGAGTAATATAATGGAATCAGTTCAGGTCTTTGTTCAGTGGGGCAAGTCACACTTGTGTATATTCCATGCTTCATCATCTGAGATGGTGGACCACCTGTCTTTTGAGTGGATACCAGTGCCTTGTTTTCAGGTGTATCGTTTGAATTGAAATAGGACTCTCGGAGTAAGGGTGGAAAAATAGTGAATACAATCCTTTTAAAAAGCTATGTAGAGGTTTAAGGATTCTTTCAAGTGAGCAGAGATGTTCAAAAAATGGTTCTAGCATCAGAATGAAAACTAAAGGGAATAGTAAGAAACCAAGAGGGAAAACACTGCAGAGGTTAAAAAACAGGCTCTCCGTTGTCGACAGGCCAACTGGACAGAGCAACAAGATAATCCCAAACCCTAATTTCTCTTTGTAGGAACCCAGCTCTGTGAAATAATTAAATAGTTATTTGTCTGGAAAGATGGAAGGGTGGGTGGATGGATGGTTAGATAGATAGATAGAGAGATAGATAGATAGATAGATAAAGCTTAATACATACATACATACATACATACATAGCTAGAATAAATGCACCAAATTGTTAACAGCAGTTATCTGTGTTATGGGACTATGGAATAATTTTTTCACCATTATTTTTTCCATTTTCCCCAAATTTTTGATGGAAATATGTCCTATTTTTTAGTCAGAAAAAGGCGATTAAAATGTGTGTTATGTGTATGTGTGTGTGTGTGTGTGTGTGTGTGTGTGTGTATAATATCTCTTTTTCTTTTGACTAAACCAATAATTCTCAGTTGGAGGCAGTTTTGGCCCCCAAACAGCATCTGGCAATGTCTGGAGGCACGTTTGATTGTCACAGCTGAGGAGTGTGGTACTGGCATGCGGTGGGTAGAGGCCAGGGATGCTTCTAAACACCCTACAACATACAGAACAGTTCCGAAAATGCATTTGTATCAGAAGCTATGATCTCTGGCTCAGAATTACCCAAGTAAAAATGACCTCTGGACTGACAGATATTGGAAAAGATTGTGTTTCTTCTTTACCTTTATGTTTTATATATTAACTAGCACAGATCCTCATGTGTAGCAAATTCTAATAAGTATATATTGGGTTAAGTTGAATTAAAAGTGTATATCTCTTCTGGACACAATTAATATAGGTATAAAGATGCATAATAAACTTCTGAATTAGTAATTAAAAGGTACATTTTCTAGACCCAACTGGAATTGAGAGTTATAGTTGATTTAATTCATTGAGAGGTTAGTGGGCATCTATCACTTTGTCAGACATTCTGCAGAGTATAAAAGTAACATAAAATGCATTCCCTGACCTTGAGGAATTTGCAGTCTAACCAAAGAGATAGACCATGTCCTGAGAAAACCATTTTGTTCCAGAGCAAAACAGCACATGTTTGCATGCCAAAATGAGTAGCTAATTAGTGCAATGGGAATTTAAGGAACAGAAAAAAATCAATATGTCTGGAATTGTCAGAAACGGCTTCAAGACAAAGAAGAGAACTGAGCTAACAGACTGATGGGTAGAATTTCAATATAAGCAGTACCAAGGGGAAGGTATTGAAAGGCAGAGAAAATAGCATGAACAAAACTTGGAAAGTAAGACTGATCATAGGCAGGTTGATGGGGAGTGAGAGGACTACTCTCGTTGAGCAGGTAATAGATTTGAACTGCTGGGAGGTGGCCAGATTATGGTGAAAATCAAATGAATGGGTATTATTAGGAACACCCTGTAAAATATCTAAGCCTATGAATGGGATAAAACATGCCAGCCCCAAAGTTGTGTTTTCAGTCTTTACCACACTTAGAGTGATTATTTGACCTCATATGATTTAGCTTCATCTTCCCACACGTAAGACCTTTGTACTATATAAAGCAACAACCTGGCCTACGTAATGTACCTAATGCTCCAAAAAAGTGACCAAAAGCAGAGACAAGCCAAATTTAGCCATAGCCTCAGGTAACCTTTTCCCCCCTTGTGACTACAAAGATACCAAGAGTCTTCATTTCAGAAGAGAAGTGCTCTAATTAAAGAATTATTTTAATTACTTTAACTAATATCCTAATATTATGTTTTTGTCAAGGGAATAAGAGAACAAGTATTCTGTTTGGTCAAGGAGTCTTAGAGAAGATAGAAATGAATAATTAATGTTGTTAAAAATCATTAGACTTAATCCAATGCACATAGATGTTGAGCTAATAATTAATTGCAAAAAGTAATAGATCATTGGCTCAAAAAAAAAATTACCTTATACTTAAATGTAGTTTTCATAACCCTTTCTATTTGTTAGGATAAACTTATCTTTCCTGACTGGAGACCCATAAGAGAGAACTTTGGAGAATAAACACATTTTATACTGGGGACAAAAAGAACTCCAATGCAAAAACAGTTAATAATTAATTTAAAAAACCTCCCAAGATGGATGAACCAATGTGTCTTTAAAATCAAAGATTAGCACTGTATACATTTAAACCTATAAATACTGTAGTCAAATTAACTGTAAAGCAAGAATTCTTAGATACCCATAAAAGAGGTTTTGGTAAATGTTAATTTACCCACAAAGTTTTGTTGATTAGGAAAATGTTTAGCTGCATATAACAGCTGCGTATAACAGTGGCTTAACCAAATAGAGATTTGGTTTTCTTCAAAGAGCATTTGAAAGGAAGGTAAGCCACGGCTCTTCTTGTTGCCTTCGTGATGCCATTTAGGACAAAGCTCCTTCTGGTTTTCTAATAAGCATCCTTAGATGACTTCCAGTTGCATTGCATGCCCAGAAGTGCATCACGTGAAACACCCCTGGCTGAAAGATAGGCTGAGAATAATTGTGCACATTGCAGCCCCAAATAAAACTAACAAAGAAGTAGAAGCATTATAGAGACCAATTAGCAAATTCTATCAACAACACAAAATCAGTGATTATAGTAAGACCCTAGCTATTAAAAGAGGCCTGTTAAAGCACTGCTAAGTGAATTGGGTTAACACATAGCTCCAACATCTAGGTGCCACACAAAGTCCATTTTCCAGGATTGCTTGAACTAGGTCATTTTGTACCTTTAAACTCATTTTTGTCTAATGAATTTCTTGGAAAACAGCCCAAGCATAGCTTGTATCCATTCATAGAGAAGGTTTGCGTGTAGTATTGCTATGCCTACAAGGGCAAGAGGGATCCATGAAGATTTCCGGTCAGTCAGAAAGTTACCAATTGATATATCCTCGATGATAACTGACAGAGCTAATCCAGGGCAATGAAGAAAAGGGGAAATTGAAGATATGGTATAATACTTTTATTTTCCCAGCTGCCTTCATTTTCCCAGCTGCTTTCTGGGTTTTTTTGTTTGGTTGGTTGGTTGGTTTTTGTTTGTTTGTTTGTTTTTCTAGTAAAGAAGCAAGTGGTGGTATCTTAAGAGCTGTCAGGTTTCTGGAAAAAAAAACCCAGCTCAGTATCTAATAGTATCTGGCACATAGTAGGTGCTCAAGTAATATTTGTTGAATAAACCTTTTACCTATTTACCCTTATCAAAGGGTGCACAGAAATCGGTTAAAAAGAAGCATACTCCGTCCACTTTAATGGAGCAGTCAAACATTTAGTCATCACCCATTCTGTGTGAATAAAAGCTCCGTGAGGAAATGCCTGCTATGATCTTTCCCACTGAAGGTCTTGCCCTGTGTTTTATGTGACCTGGCAGATTTTTTTGACTCACATCCGATGTTAATTAATCAAATCTATAGGAATTGGTTTCTAAGCTGTTTGGCTACCTAGCAGATTATTAACATTGTAAAATCAATTTAAAGCCATTTTTAAGTGTTTAAGATCATCTTAGGGCTTCCCTGATGGCGCAGTGGTTAAGAATCCGCCTGCCAATGCAGGGGACACGGGTTTGAGCCCTGGTCTGGGAAGATCCCACATGCCGCGTAGCAACTAAGCCCATGAGCCACAACTACTGAGGCCGCGAGCCACAACTACTGAGCCCATGTGCTGCAACTACTGAAGCCCGCGCACCTAAAGACCCTGCTCCGCAACAAGAGAAGCCACCGCAATGAGAAGCCCGCGCACCGCAAAGAAGAGTAGCCCCCACTCGCTGCAACTAGAGAAAACACTGCGCGCAGCAACGAAGGCCCAATACAGCCAAAAATAAATTAATAAATAAATAAAATAAATTTTAAAAAAATCATCATATAATTTCCAAAATCAGCATGTAAGTCAGTTTGAAATGGAGGTTAGGGACTATCAGTCAATACATCAGTTGATAAAACACTGAACTGATATTGAGGAGCATTTGAAGATGGGTGACTAACAGCCCCTGCCCTTGACAACTTAGGATCCATTTAGGGAGACAATATGTGTGCAGGGGGAAAAAAATCACAAAACAATGTAATACTAAATTTACAATTTGTCAAATTAATAGAACAGACAATAAATGCTTCATTTTGCCCAGAATACCAATGAGTTTGGACTTTGCTGAAGTAGAAACATGAACCAAACATATCCTGCTATGTAACTGAAATTTGAGACCCTGATAGGAGGATCATAGTACTTTGAAGATTAGCATAAGCAGTACTGTTGAGCATAGATAACCTATAAGGAATTCGCTTGAACCACAGGAGGAAATGAAAACAATTCTTTTCCTTCTTTTTTTAAATTAGGTCATGGAACGAAAGGAGTATTTGAGCTTCTGTCTGGATGGCGGAGAACCAAAGAGAATTTGCCCTTCAAAGACAGGGTAGCAGATGCCTATTCGGATGTGATGGTGACCTATACCATGACCAGCTCCCTGTACTTTATTACCTTTGGCATGGGTGCCAGCCCGTTCACCAACATAGAGGCTGTGAAGGTCTTCTGTCAGAACATGTGTGTCTCCATCCTGTTGAACTACTTCTACATTTTCTCCTTCTTTGGCTCCTGTCTGGTCTTCGCTGGTCAACTAGAGCAAAACCGCTACCACAGCATCTTTTGCTGTAAGATCCCTTCTGCAGAATACCTGGACCGCAAGCCTGTGTGGTTCCAGACAGTGATGAGTGATGGGCATCAACAGACATCCCATCATGAGACGAACCCCTACCAGCACCACTTTATTCAGCACTTCCTCCGTGAACATTACAATGAATGGATTACCAATATCTACGTGAAACCATTTGTTGTCATCCTCTATCTCATCTATGCCTCCTTCTCCTTCATGGGGTGCTTGCAGATCAGTGACGGAGCCAACATCATCAATCTACTAGCCAGTGATTCCCCAAGCGTCTCTTATGCCATGGTTCAGCAGAAATATTTCAGCAACTACAGCCCCGTGATAGGATTCTATGTCTACGAGCCCCTCGAGTACTGGAACAGCAGTGTCCAGCAGGACCTCCGGAGACTCTGCAGCGGATTCACTGCAGTGTCCTGGGTGGAGCAGTATTACCAGTTCCTGAAAGTGAGTAACATCAGTGCCAATAACAAGAGTGACTTCATCAGTGTCCTACAAAGTTCGTTTTTAAAAAAGCCAGAATTCCAGCATTTTCGAAACGATATCATCTTCTCCAAGGCAGGAGATGAAAACAGCATCATTGCTTCTCGCTTGTATCTGGTGGCCAGGACTAGCAGAGACAAGCAGAAGGAAGTCATAGAAGTGCTGGAAAAGTTGAGGCCCCTGTCCCTGTCAAAGAGCATCCGTTTCATCGTGTTCAACCCCTCGTTTGTGTTCATGGACCATTACAGCTTATCTGTCACAGTGCCTGTTCTGATTGCAGGCTTTGGTGTTCTCCTGGTGTTAATCCTGACTTTTTTCCTAGTGATCCACCCTCTGGGAAACTTCTGGCTAATTCTTAGCGTCACCTCAATTGAGCTGGGCGTTCTGGGCTTAATGACATTATGGAACATCGACATGGATTGCATCGCTATCTTGTGCCTTATCTACACTTTAAATTTCGCCATTGACCACTGTGCACCACTGCTTTACACGTTTGTATTAGCAACTGAGCACACCCGAACACAATGTATAAAAAGCTCCCTGCAAGAGCATGGGACAGCCATTTTGCAAAATGTTACTTCTTTTCTTATTGGGTTGGTCCCCCTCCTATTTGTGCCTTCGAACCTGACCTTCACACTGTTCAAATGCTTGCTGCTCACGGGGGGTTGCACACTTCTGCACTGTTTTGTTATCTTACCTGTGTTCCTAACCTTTTTCCCCCCTTCCAAAAAGCACCACAAGAAAAAGAAACGCGCCAAACGGAAGGAGAGAGAGGAAATCGAATGCATAGAAATTCAAGAGAACCCTGATCACGTCACCACAGTCTGAAGGGTGTAGACTAATGGATTATTTTTCTTTTCCAGTATTGCACAACGATGCAGGGCAGGTAAAGCTCAGACCTCAGCTGCTTGGGCTGGCCAGGGGTAACAAGGCAAGTCAGATCAAGAGTGAATTATTCATGACACATCAAGGTGTCCACTTCTTGGGGGAAAGAAGGACTCAAAGAAGGGGAAAAAGTTCTTTGCAACCTTGTTCTCCACTAAAGATAAGTTTCTGGATGTGACCTTAGAGCTCTTCCAAGGAATGGACGAATCAATGGAGTGTTAGAAGGCCAAAGGAGTCAACTGCTTTTAAAAATAAAATGCTTAGGAGAGATGGAGTAGAGAAGATGGGGGCCTCCAAATAGCAGAAAAGACATAGGAAATGTCAAATTGCCATGACAATTTTCATATTTGTTTTTTGAACAGGTTGGTCAAAGGAAACCTATGCACTTGGGAAGTACATATTTAATCCCATCTAAACCAAAGGACTTCCCAATTCATCTTAAGTGTGCATATATATGTATATGTGCCATATATACATATACTTAGATTTGTCTTTAGTGTACATTGACGTCTATGTGGAGGGAGGTGTCCATTTGCAGACCGGCTGGCCTTTCTCTAGAAAGTCAAACCAGCCTTAGCCAAATATAGACGCATTAATGGCCATTCAAAATCTATTCATGTGTTGCAGCAGCAAGAGTATTGTTCATCTGTGCAATAAGCAAAATAAACAGAGATGTGAGCCCATTAGATTCACATATCGTGTTGTCAATCTTTGAGATTCTTGCTTTGGATGACAGCAAAAAACGCAAAAGGCATTTGAATTAATTACCACGTGGGCAAGGTTTAAAATCTCATGTTTGTGCTAAATAGTTACTGTGGCTTTTCATTGGCTTTTAATGATTCTCTGTATTTGGGAGGGCTGATTTAGCTGCTTTTAGGGAGCTCACCCACTGCAAATGAGCACTTTACATGCATTGTTCATACAAATGTGTGTAAAGTTGCCCAAGAGTGTGTGTGTGTGTGTGTGTGTGAAAGAGAGAGAGAGTTGTGGTATTCCGTAGTTACGGTATTCTCATTTTAGATGTTGAAAATATACTGCCATGGAATATAGATAATTAACATGGAGAAAGTGGACATAACTAGGAAACTTGTTATAGAAGGAAATAGAGTAAACGGAGCATCACCACTCATCATGTGTTATCAACTGGTTCTTAGTGTAAAGAAAATATTCTAAACCTATCAAGTCTAGTGTGTTCCTTGCATTAATATTTGGAACATTAACCCAGGCCACGATCACTATAGTGGTGGTCGCTATAACTACTGCAATATTGTTTTGTAGCTTCTTGCAATATCATTGTTCTTGTTACCTGAAAAGTGCTTGTCAGTTGGCAGGCCTCCTAGGGTGATCGTCGCTCTCCACAGGTGACGTATTAACTGTAACTGCTGCTGAATTCTCTCTCAAAAACAGTACTGAGGTAAATGTTTTCATTGTGTTAAAATTTACAACTGCTCCCCAGCAGATAGACTCAGTCTGTTGGGTGCCTCCTTGGATTAATGGTGTGCTTCCTGTCACAGAAAATTACTAGAAAATGCCTTTTCCCATGCCAAGCAGTAAAATAACTTAATTTTCAGGTAGGACTGAACAAATGTCCAATGATTATAAAATCTGCTAGTCAGCTCTTTTACCTGGAAGAGAGCTACTGTCTCCCACCAACTTTGGTTACATATTTTAATTGAATTTAAAATACTAAAATCTCAAACAAGCAAACAAAAAAAAGACTTTTTGGACTCACGTTCAGAAAAGAGATACAAACCATTCCAGTCTCGTTGCAGTGTTTGGAAATGAAGTTGGTAGATTAATGAAGTAATGAAACAACAAAACGGGTGTGCTTTTACAAATAAAGAGTTTACTGGAATATTAAGGGAAAGGAGAACTGTCTCTACAATGAAAAACCTTTAACCAAATTTTATTTTATTAAATGGAGTTTGTTTTGTCCTACCTTGAGGTTACTGAGTTTCCATTAGAAATGATCCATGTCTTCTCAATTGTGTTCATATGGGCAAAATATCAATAGATCGAGTGTGGAAAATAATTGCCATCATATAGCATTATTGTTCGTACATTATTTGTAAAGTCATGTCACAGATAACCCTAGCCTTTTGCCTCCTGAGCTGCTCTGCTAGGATGAACTGGTATTTGGCACTAGCAGACCTGCAGACCATGATCTTACTTACATCTGAAGTGGAAATTTCTGAGGCATTGGGTTTTTTGGTGGGGTCGGGGGGGACTCTTCTTTTACAGTTTACTCATCATTTGTGAAGCTGTGTTTTACATCCCTTTCAAAAATGGGAGGTCATCAGCCGAGATATTCTGTTAACTATTAGTCCGTTTCTTTCCAAAATGTGCCATACTCCATTAATTTACCAATTTTTAAAAAGCTTGCCTACTTGGGTCATTTTTTTTTTCTTGATTACCTTAGACAATTCCACATGCAAAGAAGATTGGCAGGTTGGTTTATAAAGAAAGAATCAGGTGTGCCAGTTGCCAAATGCATATGGGAATAGTGGCATAACTACCCCAATACTGAGGCAGTTCTAATATCATGTCTCCATCTAGATGGTCTCTATTTGGATGGGGAAAACAGTTCTTAAATTTTTAGCTTATATCTTCAAGGATCAAAGTGACTAAGAAAAATATGAATTTCTCATTGTTCAAGAGACTAGAGAGGTGGAATTTTGGAAGGGATATTATCTTTTCCAGGACACCGTGGTACTCTTTAGTGAACTGTAGCAATAATTTATTGAAATGGGATTTCTTGTTCTGGAAGAGTTAATATACCACACAAAATGCCCTAACTCAGTCCTTGAAAGTAATTTAAGCCTAGGAAGAATGTAACTGAGCATCCTCTGACCTCCCAAACTCACTGTGAAACAGGTAATTCCAAGAATTCCATTTGCTGAATGCCAAGATACATCCTAAAATATAAGATCATGATTTGCATGTGACACCAAACCTCTGCCTTTTTCAGTAGCTCATGTGCAACTCTTCTAGTTTTTCAAGTTTACTCCTGTTGTTTACTCCTTTTGTGAAATATTGATGGTACTCAAATTAGGAACTTACCTACTGCTAGAAGATGACTAATCAACTCCAGGAAGAGAAGAAACCTGTGGGAAATATCTCAGATATGTAGAATATTTTCTTTTGCTGAAACATGTTTTTCCCTTCAAGTGAGAGAGTTTAAAAGTTTGCAAAAGCCACACCCTTTCTGAATTTAAACTGGAATGTGGATTTGTTTCCTCCCATTGGAATTTAAATTTGAATTAGTACCATGAGAGCTCCACTCTCTGTGATGGTTAATAAAGCTTCAAAGAGGTACTCGCCTTAATGATAGGAGATTTGGCTAACAGGTTCTTTCCCTCCTATAGTTAAAGGTAATCATATGCTGATTTAGACCATGCACAAGTTTTTTAAATGAAAGGTATACTTAAATGTCATCCCATGAATTCTTTCAGGGACCAGTGAACCTTTGAAGGTTGTGCATGAATATTCTATGAAAGAATTATTCTCCACTGTGGCTGTATCATGTGAGTTGTCCTTTCCCATTTTATTCCTTTTTATTTCCACAGAATTTTTGGTATTACCTTGTGAGATTAGAAAAAGAATTATGACAAATGAAGCTCCTATGATGCCATAATAGCCGTTCTTGAATGTTGAATTCAAGAGGGTGAGAGCTTTGTCCATTTTGTAATTACCCATTGCATTTTCCCATAATAAGCTGATCCTCCTAGGCTTGTGGTTAGAGCTAGGGATTAACTATTGCCATTCAGAATTACATGTATTTTTTATAAGTTGACTGTAAATATTATAATTACAGTCACATATTTCTATGGCCAAATAGTTATGAATGCCTGACACTATGCATGCATTGTTACTAATAGTACATAGATTTTTAAAGACACTATTTTCATGGTTATTGCAACCTTTATTAAAATTCTCATATCACCTATTCATAAATGCCTTGTAGGTTTTAGTCCCAAGGGCCTAAAGTCCACAGAAATTTCCATACCAAGGGAAACAGTTTAAAAGTTGCCTTCCCTGGGTGTCAATGGCAGCAACCTCTTCTAGAATGTCCTCTGGAAAATCCTAGAGGGTAAATCTGGATTCCAAGTAAAGGACGTAGCAGATTCTATGTTAGTCAGTAATTAAGCATACTTTAGTGTCCCGTGTTTGCTAATCTCAAGTTGAAACAGAGAATACAATGCCTTGAGAATAGAATTTAGATGTTGTCTCCCGTGGATTGGAGAACTCAATAATTTACTCCATCTCTTTCTTCTAGAGGGATCTCTCTGTTCAGTCTATTTTGTTGGTGTTTGCAAATGGTATTGATAGTCCTTTCAAATGTGAACCTAAAAACTGTCATTTATACCAAAATAGATCTAGGAACACTTTTATTCCCTTTAAAAACAAAAGAGCAAAACAAAGCAAAAACACTTCTTACTCTTTCTGTATTACAAAAAAGAAATTGTGACAAATTTTATGACACTGACTCAAAATCGATCTATAGCTGAATTGGTATGCCCTTGAAATTTCCCCATCTTCAATCTAAATATAAAACTCAGCATCATCACTGTGGTGCAGGCATTTACACCAATCTTTCAAGCACACCGTGTACAGTTTATAGTTTGAGACACTGTGTACAGAGAATTGCACAGTGCCTCAAAACTATAGATTCTTAACTGCTAGCCAAATCGAACAAATGCCAATACACTCCATTTGAGGATTGATTGCCTTCTCATTTGTCAGATTCATAACGTGATCTTTGTGGGCAAAGTGCTCCTGAATTTCCAAGCATGAGTCAGGACCATAGATCATTTTGTGGATGAAAATGGGATACCAGGGAGTCTCCTTGAAAAGAAGCTTCAAGTAAGCACCCAGATAAGCATTATCCTGGATGGCTGTTGACATTGCTCTGATTTTGTGCATCTTAGAGACATAATGAATATTTTGTTGATGTTTTCTCTGTACTTAACTAGGACCTCTCTGTTGCTGATAGAGAAGTTCCTTGCTTTTCTTATGATATGGAAAACAACTCACAGAGCGAAGTATATAGGGTTAAAAATCATACACTAGAATAGTACAGATGACTAGCCTACAAATAACATCATATTCCTTCTGCACCTCTAAAGGTGTTGTCAAAATTAAATGGGCTTATACCTTAAAATGAGAAGCTCTATAAGGTAGATATTTTTTAATATAACAAAGTATTTATTAAAAATTATTGCTAATTTTGCACTTTTATAAATCATAGAAAGTCAGTCCCTACTATTTTTCCCAGTTGAAGTTTTCCCTAAGAAAATTCTCACAGGTCATGCTATTTGTGAAGTCTTAAAAATCAGAAGGAAACTTTAGAAACAGAGGAATAAGAACATATACTGGTTTTGTGTGATTCCTGCTCCATGTCATGTGTTTGTACTTATCTGAACTGGGGTCTTTAGAAGTCATTTAGTAACTGTGTTCCAGTTTCCCACATGGCTAATGGCATGGCTAGATAGAAGAACCCCATGTTTTCCCTTCCCTCTATATCCAGTTATTAGAACAACTGCATTACACAAAGGGCTCTGTCAAACCAGTGGAGAAATAAGAACTTTAATGCTTTGGACAATTTCATTTAAGAATTTCCTAGGAGTAACTAGAGAGGATGCCATGGGTAAGAGACAAGGAGAGTTTATTATAAATGTGTCACTTTCCAGTCCTGTATAAATTTATTAACTTGGATTTTGGTAGAGGCAACCTGCAGTATGTTGTGGGGAGCATTTAAGTTGTTTAATGTAAGATGGTCAACAGAATTTCCCCCTGGAAACTGAAATGCCTTCCATCATTCTGTTTGGTTAATTCACTGGTTATTGGTAGACACAATAAGAGACCTGGAAGAAAACCAAACTGTCATATTCCTACATGCCCTGCCGTAGCATGCAGCATCTCTTTTGAGGTGGAATCAGGAAATTCTGGTATCTTTTCTTCTCAAACATAAAAGTGCTAGGTACTGATAAATTAGACTTCAAACTCACCAATGCAAATATTCCAAAGTTCTAGCAGAGTTTAAGCAACAATTTTATTATACTTTCCTGTTAATTATGCATATTTTTCAGCAATAAATTTTCTTGCTCTTAAATAGGAAATCTGTCAGAGCATGAAAAGGGCAGAGATCTCTCCAAGCTACCTCAAAAGGGTATTTAAAGACAAAATGGCAGGCAACCTTTGATTAAATGGCAATATGTTATAGCCACGAAGCAATATTATTTATCAGCTCTCCTTGATGCTCTTTTACTTTGTAAATTTAGACCAGGCTAAGTGTAAAAGGAATACCCCATGTGCAGTTCCACTTGTGCATTCTGATTAATAATATTCATATACTTGAAATATCTCAGGACAGTTGTTTGGTGTCTCTCTGCAGACATCCCAAAACTTGGTTCAGAAAGAGAATAACCTGACATTGCCTATGAGGCAGTGGTCCACCTAGTGAGGTGCACAGTCAAATAATCCGTGAATAACTTCAGTAAAAATTCCAAGTGCACTTTTTATCAGTGGAGGGAAAACTCAGTTTGTTTGTTTGCTTGTTTACCCTAAGCAAATAGAAAGAGACAAAGTTACCAGTATTTGGCATTTTACTTTAGGTTTTCTTTTTCACTAGATGCCATTACTATTATTTTTAGTTAAACTGGGGTTCTGAAACACAGGTCACTTTTGGAAACATTAGAATCAATGAAAAGAAAACTACTAGGAAGAGGTACTCTTTACGCGTGCATAGACAAATTGTAGGAATGAGAGTAAAAGTTGAGCATTTTATTTCCTTTTCTTTCCTAAAACAAAACCCACGTGCTCTTAATCCTGGCTAAACAAATGCTAATTTCTATCACAATATAAAGGAGAATGATAAAAAGTGTACAATTATGAGACTCTAGTGTCTTATCAATACAAACCTAACGGCAAACCACCATTTTCAGATGTCTTTCCCTGTAAGAACATTCTTTTGTTTAATATTCTGTGCCGTATAGGTTCTTACCACATCTTGTTTATGAAAACGGTCTCACTTATCACTTCTAAAATAGTGCAAGTAAACTAATAAGCCATTTAAAGCTCTCTGCTCTGTAATTCTGTATCTTGGGCTCTGAAACTAAAGCTACTTATTGAGGAAAGCTTAAAAAAGAATTCTGAACAAAAAATGTCAATATCAAAAAAAATATATATATATATATGTATTTCCTAAGTTATATTTTCACCCCAACGTATCTTCAAAATAGGGAACTGCCCGAATGCACATTTTTTTAATCTCGCTAAGAAGCAAGTATTTCCACGTGAATCCTTCACAGTCTCCAAAATTGCCTGAATTTGGTCCATTATCAAAATTTATCTCCATTCTTCCTAAGTGAAAAAATAATTTATAAACCAGATTTTTTCTAACTATAGTTAAAATAAAGAAGTAACAAATTATTCCCCATAGATTTGCACATGTAAACATACCTCTAATAATTAAGTTAATGTCCTAACTCAATCAAGGGAAATTATGTTGCAAATATTTCCTTATTTATTTTATTATTTTCATACTTTGCCCACACAGAGATATAAGAATTTTAGTTAAATTCCTCAGGATTACTCTGTTTAGGAAATCTATGATTTAAGCCTAAAAGTAAACATCTTAAGAAAAAGAATCATAAAGTCTTAGCTACTTGTGAAAATGTCATCTCAGTTATATTTACTACAATGCCACTAGGCAAAGTTATTTACAGTACTTCTGGGTATGTTGACCTTTTATTTTCAAAACAACAAAAGTCTAGTTCCATTAGTCATAACAAGGAACAGTTAGCATGTTAAAATACTGATAGATGATACAGGTGTTTACTCTTTTGTTACTAGTATCAGTTAACTTTACCAGTTCTTTTTAGATCACAATCACAAATGCTGCAAACTAGGCTGTTCATAGATTCACTGTCCTCTCTTTCATTTCTTATTGCTAATATTAAATGCCCCACGTAATGTCATGACACATGACCTCTTCATCTAACTTCAGTGGGACCTTTGGGCTCCCTATCCTTTAGGGAAAGATTCTTCTAGGCTAGGAATTAAACTTCTTAAGCACAACATCCCATGACATCAAAATGAAACATAATAATCTATACTTTTTCAGTCTTTTCTTGAATTACAGGTTCTAAAAATCATAAAATTCATCCTTTTAAAATACAAGAACACATGCATTAAAAATAATACCTTGATTATGTATATCAATTATTTCTACCTGGTTAAGGTAAGGTTCTGAAGCAAACACAGAATACCTTGATATTCCTGAAACATATTTTTTACAAATCCCTAAGTTACAAATATCTTTATAACGTGTAAATCACTGAAGTGTTACTGAAATAGTTAGGTGGCCCTTTAAGACCCCTAACACTTGTATTAACTTCAAATCTAAAGCAATTTATAATCAGTTCAAAAAAATTCTGCCTAAAACATCTCACTTCATTACATTGTATTACTGTATGAACATTAACTACAAACGCGCATGAACTCACAATTTTCTCACCATGTGAGAACTTCAGAGATGGGGACAGTAATAAATAGGCTGGTGGCTCCTGAGCAGTACCCAGGCTCATTGACAAAGCACATCCCTCAGGCTGCGCGCGATACAGTTCCACGTCTGGACAAAATTATTCATGAGCTGTCAGCACTATTTCCAAGTCATTAAACCAATAACTTTAAATCTTTGAATACCCAAGTCGACTGTATCTGGTGATTAATGTCATGGCATTACAGGGAATAATACATAGATATCCAACATTCATCATGTTTAACCTGATGCCAAAATTATACCGAATTAATAATCCGTAATCCACTTTAGAAGCTTTTGTTATTGCAGATTTCATTAGTGACATCATTTGCATGAATAACCAGAGAACTCTATTTAATAACATTCACTTTATATAGTTTTTTATATTTTTTAAACAAAGATGCCCAGAATTTTGTATGGAAATATTTGACTTAGTAGCCATTTTCCTGTCCAGATTTAAAATTTTAATCATTAATTTATTTTGCTTTTTTCCGTAGCTATTCAACTGTGATGTATGCCACACTGGAGATTTTTTTTTTTTTTTTTAAAGCCATAGCCTAGCAAAAGCAATGGTTGACAAACCTGTAATTCATTAGGAAAATACACCACCACCAGACCCCCAAAAGGCCACCTCGGTCATACAACTAGAATAAAGAACTGTTGAAACTTATATTAGAGTCACATACAAAATGCCTCTAGAAGTAAAAGATCTCTTATGTTCCAATAGATTTCCTTTATGTATTATATCTAAATACTTAGAGCACTCAGTTTTTTTCAGTAATAGCCACAACTAAAGGTTGACAGGGACAGAAAATAATCATTGATAAGAAGAAATTTTCCAACAGCTAAAACTATGAGCAGTTACCTAGGAACTCGGAAAGTAAAATGGCATAATGAACCAGCCGTATCATTCCTTCACTAATCCACCCAACAAACATTTATTAAGCACTTTTAATGTGCCAAGTAATGAACCAAGTCCTATCCTAGGGACAAACAATGTTCGAATAATTCACAGGAATATCTTAATGTCTTATAAAAAGATGAGAGTAGCTATTTGCTTTAACTGAAACAGTTGTGTTATGAAACATTGGCAAGACCAGAGTTATCATTTGCCCGCTATTATCCTAATCTAAAAATTTTTCAAAATTTTTAGTTAATATTTGTTTACCATAATAAATAGCAGTTACTCTATGAATTTTTTGTTTGTTTTCTGGAGATGGGTATCAACGAGTGCTAGAAGAGTCTGAGACAAAATGGTAAGGCAGGGAGGCCAGGATGGGTAATCAATGGATTCACGTTATCAACAATGCAGGAGATAAAAACTTTGAGGGCGTAAATCCTTTTGCTTGATGTTAATACACTAAAACAAGTTAGCGAGTACAAGTATAAACAAGTTCCAAAACTCATAATTTGATCCAAGGGAAAAAATACTGATAAATAGACCAGTTGGGCCAGAATTGAGATTGACAAGAACAAAAAAAAGGAAAAATCATTTTATGAAAGAGCATGAGCAAAGAATATTAATGAGGAATCATTCCTGCCCTGTTGCCACCTCTGCTCACTTTGTTCAGTGTGGAAATGACTAAGACATATTCAGAAGGATGGCTCACAGAAAGGAGACATCGTGACTAATTTGGGAAAGAAGAGTCCATCTGTGGATGGAGGGAACAGTCTTGCTTCTTCTTCACGTTAAGCTCCAAAATGCTTGTCCAGTTGGAAATTTAGCACTGCGGGGATTGTGAGATCTCAAGCTTTGGACTGAGATTGATCTGGGATTGATATTTTCCACTAAAATAATGATTTGAGAGGTATCAAGCAGCAGCTGCTTTTCTTCTTTGTTCAGCTGAGCCTGAATACGTCAACATTTATTCCTTAGTTGGACTCTACTATCTTTGATAGAGAACGGATGAAAAATATGCATAAAATTATTTTAAGTCTAAAACTCATAAAGACCTTACCACAAGAGAAATAATTAATTTTTATGAAAGTGTTTTATCACCACTGTTCATCCATAACCTAATGACCCTGCTTAAAGTAGGTGAATCTCAAGCAAGTGGTTCAAATAAATTAGTGGCCTAGTGAATTTTTACCCTGTAGCTTAACTCTTTGATATATTTGTAATCCTCTGCTCCACTGACAGCCCTGACCCTGCTTGGTAACAGTACCTTGGGAAATTGGAGATGTAAATTCAGAGGAAAAAATCATAGCTGACGGCAGACATTAAGGAGAATGGGTAGTAGTACTATTATAAAGAGAGAAAGAAGCCTGCATAGATAGGGGTCCCATTTTCTGCAGGGCAGGAGGGAAGAGTCTACAAACACATAGAGATAATCCCTAGATTAGGATGGACGATGACGTAATTCATCAGACAAATCAGAAATTGATAGACTGTGTTCCAACCTACTATTTTTTTGTTTCCATGGCAACATTCTCAAAATTTCTTGAAAAAAAAATTTTTTTTTGAGTTGTGGATTTCTTCGTCTTCTCTTAATGAACAGATAATTTTATGTATTTCTTTCATTTAATTACCTTGAGTTCAGTGTTACACACTGTAAGGAAAGGAGAAAATGTATTATGTGGTTTCTACCCTAAACTGCTTGGGATCTATTTGAAGAGGCTAACAGAGGAAACAGTCCTGAGTGATAAAACACAGAAAATGGTTGACAGTGACTTGCATGGTTCATACTCTAGGGTTAAGAGAATCTGGGTATCAAGTTCTGTTGGCATTAAAGGGGAACACTGCATGAAGAAAATGCAACTTCACTTGAAGAATGCAGTGCACCTGCTTAAGCCAAGGATCCCACCCTCCGCAGCCATTACCTCTGGTGGAAAATGCACGATGGAGGGACTCTGTCCCCAGCCTCCTCCTCTCTGGCCTCCTCTCCTGCCACTCTCCCCTTTGTCCTCTTTTGCTTGCAGTTCTCACCACCCTGAATGCTCTTTTTTTGCTCTCCAGCTGTAAGTCTTCTTCCCTTTTTTCATGATATTTATACGTAAATACCATGCCATTAGGAAGGCCTTCCATGACCATCTTATAAAAATACAGTAACCCTCCTCTCCTCCTTCCCTCCTTCTCATAGCATTTGTTTATTATTTATCTGTCCCCAGTAGGTTAAAAGCTCTATGAGGGCAGAGATTTTTTTCTGTTCTACAAACTGCTATAACCCTAGTACCCTAGAATAGTGCCAGGCACATATTAGGCATTCAATAAATATTTGGGCAAAGAAGGAACAAAGGAAGGATGGAAGGAAGGGAAGGAGGGAGGGATGAAGGGAGGGAGGAAATCAGATCAAAGTGTGGACCAATTTCAGGAGGCCCTTGAAAGCTTCAGGTGTTTCAATTATAAAGTTGAAGCCATTGGATGTATCTTATTGTCTAGTAAGTAATTCAGGGTAGACTTACTAATAAACTAGAAAGTTCCTTGCCTGTGAATTCCTTGCCAGGTAATATTGGCATCAGCCTTTCATTTCCTTAAATATTTATCAGTAGCTTAAATTTTAACAAAAGCCTTGGTTTCCTTTGATACCGCAGGAACTGTGTTCATATCCTGTCTTACAACTGAAAAGGTGAAAGATTATCATGCAACCACAAATTTAAGTGGGGGAAATCACTATGCTACTTCTTCTTGGCTAAGGAACTCAAAGATTCTGCCCCAAGCCATTTTCAGCTGGAATTTTAGGATTATGTCCACAAGCACCCAAAGCTAGCCTGACATAAATATAAGTTAAATATATCATCTGATGCCCAGGAACATTTCCTTCTTCCCTCAAAATGAATAATTTATTGGTATTTTACCTGCTGTTCCCAAACTCACATTAATGATTCATTTATTAGTCCCCAAAACAGATGCTCATAATTAAATCACAGGTTCTGTAAGATCATTAGTCCTCTAATGGCTGAAAGAATTAAAAGAAATTTTGTAGTTTAAATTCATCAATTCAGGAAGGAATATAAGAAGCATTTTTCTGTATAATTGTGATATTTGCTGTATCATTCTTTCTGGTAGAAATTTCTCGTCTTCTAAATTTTTGTTATTATAGAACTTATTTTAGTTTCTTTAACACCAGCAGATTTATTATTCAACTCCAACCACAGAAATTCTGACTCAGATGGCTAGTAGAGTGTGGCTTTGTTATGTGTTCAAATTTTTTATTGCTTTTTGTTTTATGCCTTAGTTTATCCTTATTAGAATTTCTCCAAAATAATGTAGTTTATGTTGGTGAAGCAGTATTACATTATTTGTGGCAGAAAATGCTTTATAATTGTACCACATAGGTTTCAGCATACACAAAGTTTTCTTTAAGTTTTGTAGATGTTTGGATGATGTGATAGCTATTTTATTTTCATTAATGTTTTCATCTCTACCCTGTGCTCAGCTGAAATGGCTACTTATATTTTTATCCACTTGAATCTTGAAGTAGAGGTAAGCTGAATATATACAATATTTTTTCATACACTTTACTTTGTCCTACCCAAGGAATTTATTTATGGAGGAAGGTGATGAATATTATAAACTAAAATCACATTTTCTTCTTATGTCTGTCTCTGAATCCAAACCTGTGGGGTGCCTGCTATAAAATCAAGTGTATTTCGATCTGAGAACCTTCCCTCTCTTATAATTGCTGAGGTATTCATTCAGTCCTCTCACTTGGCATATAATTTCTAGCAAAACACTTCCTCGGGAAGGTACAACAGAGACTGCACGAACAACACTCAAGTTTAAATGTCCATAGATGGTCTGGTTCTGCCGCTCTTTAGCCCACAAGCTAAATCAACTGAAATGTTTAGAAATGTTTATGTTTGGATCTGCATTTGAGATGTGAAAAAATGGCATCCTTAAATGTATTATCCCCAGTCCTCAAGGTACTGATGTCTAATTATTTCTAGTTACAGTTTGCTCCAAAACTATTCTAATCAAATTCACTTTGGGATGTAAGTGTTAAAGTACCAGCAAGTAAAAGAATATTTAATGGCAACCATTTGTGTGTTTAAAATGTGTGCTCAGTGTAATGCCATCTTCAGAAGTCGATTTACTTCACAATTTTTTCATTGCCATTCTTCACAGGAAAATAAGCAATTTTTTAACAGTTTGCAGTATTTGGGTACTATCGAAGAGACAGCAGCACTTGTAAACACTGTAGGTTAAAATGGTTTGGTGATGGTATGAAATTGGGTCAGCACTGCAACGCAATATTGAAAAACTTAGAATGCAATAAAGAAATTTAGATATTACATGGGACTACTTCATGCTACCCAGACTCCTCATTTCTTGTTTGGACATAGAGCTACTCTTTTATCTTGCCGAAAGGCGATTGTCACAACGTCAGTGTGATGCTGCCTTGCTCCAAGACAGGAGTTGTAAGGAGTGAGGTATCTTGAAATGCAGTATTGCAGGACAGAGGTTAATCTCCACAGTAAACTGTGGATTCACATGAAACATTGTACTGTCAGTATTCATCTGTTCTTACTAGTCTGGGTAGAAAAAAGAAGTTTTCCAGTTTACTGTAGATCAAACACCATTTCCTGCAGGCATCACAATTCACCAGCACATGGTTACCCCACTCTGGTACAAAACTGTTGAAAGAAAAGAAAAAGTCATTGTTCTGAAAATATGTAAAGCAACACTGATCATATGTATTTTTTTTCAAGTGAGGCAATACTACAATAATACGAATTGTTGTGTCTAGGTTTTCTCCAAAAGATCATTTTTGCTGGATTCAGAAGACTCAAAAGTTCTCTAAGCATCTTTGATCAGAAATTTTGTCATGCTTCAGCTTATGGCAGTTTTGTTATTCACTATTGATTATTAATATCATTATTTAAATACAAATATTGTCCCCTTCCCATTATGAAAAGCTATTACAAACATATATGGATTTCTATAAAGGTTGATGACTATATGCTTTTTTATATTAGAAAATCATGTGAAAACAAAATTGATGAATGCTGTTAATTATTTTAACTTTTTTATTAGGTATAAAATGTTCATAAAATTATTCTCTCTATAACTTACCAAGATTTATCAGCTTGTGTAATTTTTATAATCAGAGGAGTCTGGTTTTCTAATTAAAGTTTTGTCAAAGAACATGAATTGTGTGACTTTTTCCTTCCTTGGAAGCATATTATTAAAATGCCAAAAATACTGTCCAGATTTTCTCTCCTCCTCTACGTGGTATGCAAATGAAATTGTATCCAGCCAACACACCTGGATTTGGGGCTATTTTAATTTCCCATTGCAGAGAAAAATAAACCAAAATACTCTTATGCATATCTGAATACCGTTAGAACAAGCTAAAACCAGGAAGTCCATGCAATTCATGGAGGCCCAATCACACCTACTTAGAAGTCATTCTTTCCATCTACTCCCAGTTTGGGGAGAGGGCTAACACGATATGTAAATACTATCAGCCTTCGCTCAAACAAAACAGTCAAGTCTCTTCATCTCGTAGGCCTTAATTGTTCCATTCCAAACCCCAAATGAAAAAATTTACTATTATTGGGATTATAATCCTGAATCTCAAATCCCTGGTAGTCGAGGAAACAAGGACACGAGCAACCGTGAGAAAAGGCAAGCACTAAATCGCACATATTTGCACTCTCATTGCCAAATTGCCTATGAAACAGGTAGCTAAAAAGAAAATGTTATCAGATATAGCACTTAATCAAAACTTTTCTTCTCCAAGGAACCCATCCTACCAGTTTGCTGGGAGCAGATTGTATGAGATAAATTGTAAGAGTGACAAGCAAGGAAGCCATCTCCAACATCATCAACTTCAGGACCAGGTATCATTGTACTTTCACTCCTTTGATCTAGAAAGCTTACTACTTTTAAGAGTTCCGCATCAAGATGCAAAAGGTGATATTATAGATCAATAGTGGTAAAGCTCAACAGCTTAGCTATCCATTTATGCATTAACAATTTAGCAGGGGTTAGCAAAAATGAGAGTTCCTTTTTTTTCCTCTGAGGCATGGTGTGTTAATTTTCTAACTGGAAGAAAGGAAAAGCTTAAGGGTGAGTTAAATTTCACCTCCTCCTTAATTTGCTGAAGTCCAGAATGCTTTTTTTTAAAAAATTCAATTAAGTGTAAGTATTTTCAGCACAAGCTCACTTGTCTCAAAATAACCAATTCTGCTTGATTAGATGCCACAACAGGCTGCGAGGTAGATATTTTAATATAGAAAAGACTATATAAGCTGTTACCCACTGTGACCCACCATAACTAAGAACTGAGCTGTTCGTCTGGGCTTCTATCCTGAGTTTATAACCTTGGGGTCTGTACATCACCCCTTATACATTACACCATCCACACGTCACCAACCGTGAGTGCTTAGCTACGGTAAACTGGGCCCACTGTATCCTAATTTTCAGGATGAATGGAATTTTTTTCCTTAGAGAGTTGGTAGTAATGAGGAAAAAAATGTGGCCTATTGGAGAAAAAGATCTTGATAATTGCTATTTGGTAAAGTAGTGATTAAAGTTTGGTGAAATATGAATCTAGTAGTAAAGAGAAAATCAGTAAATATCTAAGCCATCTCAAAAAGACCTATGAGGACCACGTATTGATAAAAATAATTCAGATCAGGATGGGAGAGAAAATGAATATATAAGCAATGCGTGTATAGAGTCAGACTCTCAGAAAGCATTTGAGATAATATTTCCAAAATCTTACTTGCAAATTGCTTGGGCTTTGCACGTTCCAGTGGTTGGAAGGCTGACAGCGTCAGTAAATGAATAGAAATGAATCTTGCTGAGGGGAGGTGTCATCCGCAGCCCCTAGAGTCAAACATTGTTTTACATCTTCATTATTGATTCAGAACAACGGATAAATCAAATCTGCATATGATAATGAAGCAGTCAGTGTTCCCAAACCTCACAAGGGAAGAAAATCAAGAAATACAGGCATAAAGATGTTAAAGAGACAAGCATTAAAAAAACCAAATGAATTTGGCTGAGAAACATACAGGGAAATTTACCAGAACCCTAGGTATGGAGGTGGGGTTAGAAAAAAAACACACACAAAAATAGTTAAACCAACAGAGCTCAACAAAGCTATGAGAAAGCAAGCTGAGAATGCACTTGTAGTATTTATAAGACATAAATAGCCAGTGTTATTCGGGGTAACATGCTGTATTAAATTGAGAGATGAAAAGAGTTTTTATATACTATTGAAATGAGAGGACTGGCCATTTTCAATCCCCAAAAAAGTTTGGGACAAGTTGGAAGGATCAATAGTGAGAGGAAAGATTGGAAGCAGTTAGATGAATACACTGATAAAAATAAACTGTGGCTCAGGAAAAATAGAGCAGTGGCACACAGTGGCGATGCAAGTCGGAAGGAAAATAATAGATCTGAGCCAATATGCCCAAAATATGTACCATTTATTCACTCTCTGTTGAGTTCTCAAGGTGATTGGTGCTCAACAAAGCAATTGGTGGCATTTCTAGAGGCAGAGAAGAAGTTTTGTTACCCCAGCTATGAGAACTGTAGGAGATAAAAGGAGACACTATTTGGTATAAATCTAGGTTCTGAATTTTTAGATGTGGAATCCTTTCTTCAAGCAAAGATCAACACAACAACTGCACATGTAGAGCAGATGAGTACAGCAGACTGAGGCCAGGAGTCTGTCACTCCCACCACCCCACTTCCTACCCCTCAAGCTCCCTGGAAAAATTTGAAAACCATTGGTAGATGAAAAAACAGAGAATCTCCTTTATCTCTGCCTCTGTATGGCTGAGTGATGATGGTTAGCCTTGCCTATAAAGTGAATGAATTACATTAATGATATCTAAGGCCTCTTCCTGCTTTCTCTGGTCACTATACGTGTGGCCTCTGCAAATCTGGCAAATGAAAACCATCATAGTCTATCTTAACGGTGACTGACTGAACCATGCCAGAAAGGGAGACCTTTCTCTGGGTCAGCTTGCACTGTGCACTACCCACTATTTACAGCCTAACTTCTCACCCAAAGTTGGAATCCTTTCTACAAACATCCAGCTTCTGTTTGCACACCGCTTACGATGGTAAGTCTCACTCCCTTGTGAGGCAACACCTTCAGATAATTGTTAGAAAGCTCATCTTCACGTTGATCTGATATTTATGTTCATCCTTTGGCTCAATCGGGATAAATCTAGCTCACCTTTCCCATAACAGATCCTCAGTATTTAAAGAGATCTCCCTTGTTCCCCTTTGGACTCTCACCTTCCAAAAAAAAAAAAAATAGAAGAAAATAAAATCTCCAGCCCCTTTGACTATTGCTCAGATAACACTATTTGCTGACCCCTCATTATGCTGGTTTCCCTGTTTGAACTTGCCCCTGCTTCTCAGCAACACTCTGGAAGCACTTTGCCCAGAACTGGACACAGCCTGATTGTCACACAGTAAGAGGGAAGATTTATTACCTCCTCGGCAGCCTAAGGTCACATGAGCTATCCAGGCAGCCACATCACACTGTTAGCACAAGCACAGGATGTTATCAGGTAGAGAGCACCATTACTTCCCAGAAGCTCTTCAGCTATCTTCTTACTGATTAGGCCCCGGGAACCCACTCCCATGCAATTTACTGATAGGAAACAGGACCGGGAAAGCCCTGGGTGCCCATGCTGCAGTTAGCTCCTAATTTCTTCAGAAACCAACACCAGCCCCAGGAGAGAAGCTGTTCCCTGCCAGGTTCCCTGACTCAGACCCTATGTGACATCCTACAAAGGTTGATCTCAGAGCAATCTCAGCACCCACTGCTGTCAGGAGGGAGTCAAGCAGTCCGTGTTGATTGGGCATCCCCGCCCACCCTTTCAGATTTGGGGTCTTAATTCCTGATTTGAACAAATACTTCATAACTTCTAAACCATAGAAGAAAATAAGCACTAGAAAAATCCCACCTTCTATGTTTTTAAAATTTTTATTGAAATAGAGTTGATTTACAATGTTGTGTTATTTCAGGTGTACAGCAAAGTGATTCACATATATATATATATATATATTCTTTTTTTACATTCTCTTCCATTATAGGTTATTATAAGTTATTGAGTAGAGTTCCCTGTGCTATATAGTAGGTCCTTGTTGATTATCTATTTTATATATAGTAGTGTGTATATGTTAATCCCAAACTCCTAATTTTTCCCTCCCCCCTCCCCTTTGGTAATCATAAGTTTGCTTTCTATGTCTGTGAGTCTATTTCCATTTTGTAAATAAGTTGATTTGTATCTTTTTTTTTCGATTCCACATATAAGCGGTATCATATGATATTTGTCTTTCTCTGTCTGGTTTACTTCACTCAGTATGATCATCTCTCAGTCCACCCATGTTGCTGCAAAGGTTTACAAACCACAGTATATTCAACCAGTTCTCTTTAAAGCTCTACCATATGCTCCTTTCCCATCCTCTTCATGGGAATAGTTATTATACATCTTGCCTGTTGCATCTAAGCCATAAAAGGTGGGTTCTGAACTATTTGTTCCGAGATATGGAAAGAAGTCATCCTCTATCTCACAGGTGAAAAGCTTCTCCTTAGGAGACCTTGCCCATAATGGGGCTGCCTTTCTGGAAGGCAAGTTGGCCTCCTGAGTCTCCTGACCTCTGTACGTATCCTGACTCTACAGTCTGCAAGCCATGGGATAATTGGCAGGTGGCCTAACTTCTCTGAACTTCCTGTTCTTCACAAATAAAAATAGATTTTTAATAACTATGTACCTAGAACTCCATATTCTTTTCTTTCTTCCATTCTGCTACCTGGAATTTTCTCTCTCAGGGCAATTTAACCAGATGATGTACATATGGCATTACAGGCTTCATGGGCAAAAAGCACTATAATGCAACTTCAAATGTTTCCATCACAGCCCCTCTGCAGCCTCTCCTGGTCACAGGTAGGCTGTAGAATGTGGAGCAACGTTACAACCACAGCAAGGCCAGCTTCCAGGACACTCGTTCATTTCCCAGTCTGTGGAGCTGCTATACTGAAATGTTTGTCTGGTCTTTCATTCAGTCATCTGCACTCATCAATTATTAACTGAGCACCTATTCCATAATAAGCTCTGGGATAAGCACTGGAGATAAGAACATTCTGCCCTAAGCAGCATACATTTTAGTAGGGGGCATCCAATATGGTTTCCAAATGTGCTAAGTGTAATAATATATGATTTGGTTGAAGTCTGTACAAAGTATGGAAGAACATGAAGGAAGAATATTCAATTCTACCTGATTGGAGGCGAGCAACAACAACTAGAAAGACTTCATAGAAAACATTTCTGGATGAGACCGTACATTCTGTGAGGAGAGAGACCTATTTGTCTTATTTGCTATTGTTCTCCCTGGAGCCCAGCAGAGGGTTCAGGTACCAAAGGAGATTGAGGCATAGATTTTGTCTACAGTTCCTGGTAAAGTTGTAAGGAAAGAAAAACAAAAACTCTTACCAGAAGAAATGGAGTTTCTGACTCTCCTCAAGGGAAGTCTGGAAAATTGACTGCAGTCAGGGTCTAGTTAGGATAAATCTTGTGGAGCCCATGACACTGATCACATCCCCAACCTCCCACCTTGCCCCCTGGCAGAAAGCACAACCTCAGGAACAAAAGTTTTCTTTTGTGAGCTTGTATTCAAAGATAAGGAAATTGTATGGTCTGAAGGATATTTCCCTCAGGCTATGATAGAATCTAGTGGGCCGTCATCTGTCACTCAAAGTAAAGCAAAGCATTTCCTGGATGTCAGCTGCCCCTGAATGTATTCTTTGTTCTCACTCAGGCCAAGTTTGAAGTAGGGCTCAGCACTTCTTTTTATTCCTCAAAAGAAAAAAAATCTGCACATACCCAAAACATCAGTGAGTAGTACTGTATTGAGGGGAGATTTAAAAAAGGAAGTGAAGGCATTTTACACTCAAACCTCCCTAGCACATAACCCTGTGATATCCTGAGCAATATGTCTCTTCTCTTAAGTCCTGTTAATATTGATCACCTGGAGTTTTCTTTCTCAGCCATTCCTTAAGGAGGGTTCCCATCCCAAACTCTGATCTTCTTTCAGGTCTTTCAATCCTTTGCTTCTTTTTGATAGAGAGCAATGATTTATCTCTTGCTATATCCTCCATATTCACCAACTCTCACTGAAACACAGACCCGAAAAGAACCTTCTGGCTACCAGGGCTCACCCACCTTAGAAGGCAATCGGGGGTTATAAATAACATTCACAAGAAATGTGTGTTTACCTTATCATTTGTTACTGAGTAACACTGAAAATTTGCTTGACAAAACTTTCCTGTTTTCAGTATTTCTCATTTTCACATTTACAATTTTTATTCTTTTATTTCACTGCAGTATGTTACTATAAGGTATAGCTTGGGGATTAAATGCATGGTGTTTGGAATTTGAAGTATCTCCATTCATTTCAAATCTTACATCTGCCACTCACCCACCTGAGCATGACCTTGGGAGAGATATTTAACCTTTCATTGCCTTGGTTTCCTAATATCTTGAAGTGTGAATGTATTGATCCAACAAATATATATTGAGAGATTACTAACTACCATTTTTTTATTCACTTACTCATCCATCAAGTATTTGTTGCAAACATTCTTATTTATGTTCATAGGTTTGCTTGAAATAATTAATGTAAAACTCTCAATATAGAATTCATCATATAAATGTTGAGTAAGTTATTATCATTATTACTATTATTATTTCTTCTACTCTTGATAAAGGGCCTATAAAAATTCCCATTACTTGGAAAATCTATTGATCTTTGAACTTGTATCCATCTAATCAATTTGCCTTCTGTTTTCCCCTCTCTATTCATCTGAGCCTCAACCCTGAGGAAACCAGGTATATTGAACTTTATGACTGCTTGAATTTGTTAATTCTTCTTATATTTTCAAAAAGTTGGGAGGCAATGGCCTTCATTTAGCATCAACACTGTCCTAATTATAGAGCAATCTTTCTTCTGAATCTTAAAGTCATAAGCTGAATTTCAGTTATCACTATCTTGTGGAAATATGGAAGTTGAGGTATCTAGTTGATATTATTCTATCAGTTGTGATGAGTAGTGAGTTAAATAATTACAGAGATTTGGTGTGAATTTTCCTTTCTTTCAACTTAATCTTTCCATTACACCCATCAAGCAAACCCAGATGATTCTGGCTGGAGCTGAGATTAGCTTTCCTCGTGGATCCAAGCCCACGTGGCAGATTCCTGAGAAAAATAAATTATTGTTGTTTTAAACCACTAAGTTTTGGGTAGTTGTTACAGAACAGCATGACATTATAATATTTAAATCTAAAATGCAGGATAGCAGGATTGGAAAATACTCTAGCAGTTATCAAGCTAACTTTTTACGTTTCATGAACGGCATTACTAGGTTCAGAGAAGTTAAGTGACCTCCCTATTATCAAGGTGATAGAACTTACACAACTAAAACATACACGATTTCCATTTCCTTTCCATTATTGAGGATCTTTTAATTGGCTGTCCCCATTGTTTGCGCCTTCTCTTGTTTTCTGGACTAATTTTCACTTATTTAAAATCTTCTCCTTCCCCAAATAATTCAGGATGTATTTTGATTCAAGTTAAGCCTTTTTAAAAGGGATAATATACTTGGTATATGTTTTGGGTTTGTTGTTTTTTTTTAACTTTGGTGACCCATAGTTACAACCTGTTCTGCATCACCTACATCAGAGACAAAACTGGCAGAAGAAAGGGCTTTTTCATAGTTTCAAGTCAGTATTTTTCACCGTCAAGGCAAAACCACGAAGTTTAATGTTCCCAAGAAAGAATTATGACAGAGGGGAAATACCCTGCCAGAAGTGAGAAGCAAGGTAAGCCTGGTCTTTCTAGGCTAACTGGGATGTAGAGGAAGATCATGGGAAACATATGTCCCAACTCCCCTTCTTTGTGCCAAAATCCCAGTTAGGAAAGGCATTTTATAAAGGCTTAGGGAAAACTGAAAGCAAATGATGCTTCCTTCTGTTCTGCTTTGAACATTCAACATTCCCAAGAGAACCTTGGGAAGAGCTTTCTGGGATGAGTGACTCAAAGCCAATATGAAGCACTGCAGCATAAGAGAGTAGCTCAGAGAAGTGACTGGAGAAATAAATCTCTTGTTCCTGACAGCCTGCACAGGGCATGTGGAGACAGAGAAGATTTCTGGGTGCCTTGAGGATGGAATGAAGAGACGTTGAGGGAACGAGTGTCTGATGAGACCTGGGAATTAGGCCCAAATGACACAGAAAAGTTATTATTGGTAGCAAACAGCCAGGACCACAGCCTTCAGGAATCAGTGTAGAATAAATCCAAACCGACCTCCCCATAGCCAAGACCCAAGAGGAGCCAGAGGAAACTGCATGAATCTAAAGTCTTCTCTCCCCATCATGCACTCAGAGGCCATATTGCCAGAAAACAGCTAAGAGTCTGAGCATTTAACCAAAAGAAAGAGAATGATCACAAAGAGATCATTTAAACTAACACTGATAGGGAGTTACATGTAAATTTACTAAACACTTGACCAAAACAATCAAAAGGGAGTGATTATTGAGTCAATGTGTTCTGCTTTACAATGAAGCATGAATTCATATAGAAGATCAGAGGCAATAGAAGAGCACACTTCAGATTAAGCCTGGCATGTTTATCCTACTGGTTTATTCATTATTCCTCATGGAACGAAAAATCAAACAAACAAAACATTTAAGGAATAAAGAAGGTATATACGCATAAGGGCAAGTAAGACCAGACAAACAGCAGCAGATAGATGTCAACAAAATTTTGGAAGCTTGAAAACAGATGGAAATTTGATAGCTGATCTGGAAGACCAAATGAGGTGTAAAACCAGGACTGTAAGGTGGGCGACTAATAAGAACGCACTCCAGGGGCTTCCCTGGTGGCGCAGTGGTTGAGAATCTGCCTGCCAATGCAGGGGACATGGGTTCGAGCCCTGGTCTGGGAAGATCCCACATGCCGCGGAGCAACTGGGCCCGTGAGCCACAATTACTGAGCCTGCGCGTCTGGAGCTTGTGCTCCGCAACAAGAGAGGCCGCGATAGTGAGAGGCCCGCGCACCGCGATGAAGAGTGGCCCCCGCTTGCTACAACTAGAGAAAGCCCTCGCACAGAAACGAAGACCCAACACAGCCATAAATAAATAAATAGATAAATAAATAAATAAAAACACACATTAAAAAAAAAAAAACGCATTCCAATTTTCACCACAGAGCTCTAAAAAGTTCAAGAATTGAAGGGAAGTGAACATGCAAGTTGGTGTTGTGAGTGGGTCTAAAAACAGGAGTTGAATTACTCACCGAGACCCGGTCATTCTCCAAGGAATCAGAGCTTTCCTCTCCCAGCATGGGGTCAACTGGAGCTGAAACAGATGAGTCCTGAGTTTGCAGGATCCCCGACTGGGTTGAGAGGCTTTTGTCTAGTGGAAAACAAGGCCATGGTGTGTAGGAACAGACAGGAAGTTGGGAGCAGATGGGAAAGAATAAAAAAAAAAGCACTGTAGGGAAGCCGTAAGGACCGGGAAGAACACAGAAAGAGGGAAGGATGGAGGGTTCCTGTGGGACACCCTCCAAAGACCTACTTGACAAAGCCCTGTCCTCTTGTATGGAAAAAAAAGGAGTAAGTTAGATATACCAGGCACAATCCCTAGGCTCTTGATTATGTAGTGTTTCAAGATATTAAAATAAATTATTAAGCCTCCACAGGGGTCCACTGATAAATTGTCTTGGGTACATGGAAACGGCCCATTAACCCCCAACTCTGTAGCTGTCACACAGACACTGGCCCACCCCACTGCAAATTAGTAGGAAAGAAATAGGATTGAAAAGCAAACAATACCAAGCCAGAGACCTTGAGTCCAATTCTTTTGACTACCACCGTCCCCCAAAGTGACTAACAACTTCCCCTGCAGATCAGAAAGAGAAGTCTCTGATCCAAAATGTGTACTATTAAAGTTATTATAGTTTTGTAGTTAAAAGTAAGCATGGGGGTTGGAATTCCTAAAACTAGTTTTGAGTCCTGTGTGAGAGGAACTTAGAAAGGGCTGGGGCTTAAATAGCACCAGGACATGTGCGGTGTGACTTAATACTTACGGAAATCTCTCTGGCATCCACCGAGATGTTTTAGTTCCTACTGGGTCTTGAGTCTTGAGTTCACACAAATCACTGTAGTTCTTGGTCTCCAGCTACAAAGCTCTTTCGAGGCCAGATTACCATTAACTAACTTTCTCCCGCTATGAAACATGGGATTATTCCACTGCCCAAAGTGGGGATTTCAGAAGTGTTGATGCCAAGGATTGGGAAATGCGAAGGAGGAAAAGATGATCCAATGTGTAGATATTAAAGAACTGATAGATAAAGGTATGGACTGGTTCATTTAGGTGGATCGTACAATTATCATAAATGATGACAGGACTAGAGGTGGAGAGGGAGATAAAGAGCCAGAGAAGGAGTTTCTTCTCTTCAGGGAAAGAAAGGAGAGAGCAGGAGGCCAGTAGTCAGCAGCAAGGATAAGAATGATGATAACATAGTTGAACGCACTGAGGTTCCAAGGAGCTGGGTCTTTGTTTCTTTGTTTTCGCTTGTTTATTTGTTCTGATGTAGGAAAAAAGAGAAATGGCCTGGAAGCAGCGTTTCAGAGTCAGGGATACACTTGCATCACTTTCTGGCCTTGAGGTTTACGAGATGTGAGAGAGAGAGACTGAGTCCTTGTTTGAGAGAGGAATGAGAGAAACCCTATCCTCACAGAAGAATCAGGTTAAAGGAAAGACAAGGATGTGTTTCAGAGAACCATTTGAATATAAAGACAACTCAGCACATCGCAGACCAGTGGAGAGAGGAAGCTGGGACTGGGTGAGTTTAGGGGTTGTACAGAGTAGTGTGAGATGAGCTTCCAGTCAATCACAGATAACAAGGAGGCATAGATGTGTGACCTTCCCAGATCACTTAATCCCCTGGAGCCTGAGTGGCTTCTGTGGGGAGTGGGTTGAATATATGCACCCCACTCCACACAGAGAGATGTGAAAGTTAAATGAAAGTGCTGGGAAATATTTATATGCCCAAGCCCATGAGGCATGGCAGAGGATCAAATACGGACACCCCCGTCACCCAGTTCAAAACAGCCTGACACAAATGTTACTCCAGAATAAAGTGTCGAGTTAAATCTCAAATGTCCAAGGGCTGTGGAACTTCAGGGGGAAGAGCAGGCAGGGAAAGCTTTGGTGTCTACTGAGTGAGGGTTTGTGTGTGATGTGGAAACTCACCCGGCACTGGAAAATGGGGTGAAATTAGTACAGAGAGAGAAGAGAACATTCCAGATACACTAATCTCAAGTATTTCCCTTCGTTATCACTTCTTATGAATGTTAAACTCTGGGGCCCTCTTACACGTGGCTATTTCCTCTGAGTATCTTGCAATAATGCTCTCTTTTATCAATCTCACCTTTTCTCTGGATCTGATTTCCAGATCAAATTTGTTCAGAGCTTCAAAGCCAAAAAGGCTCATCCCTGTGCACTCTTTGACATCCTAACATCTACCAGGAGAGTTCCCTTTCACACATCATTTTTTTCATCCATATCCCCTCTTTTCAGTTATTTCTCTTTAGATATGCATTTTCTTTTTCTAACCATGAAAGAATATATATTTATTGTATATGATTCTATGGAACATAGAGCTAATATTTAAGAGAATGAGTTAGATCCAAGTGTATTAATCTAGTCCAAAAGGGCTACACTTGGCGTGTATATTTTTTTATTGAAATATAGTTGATTTACAATATTGTTGTACTTTCAGGTATATAGCAAAGTGATTCCATTATATTTTTTCAGATTCTTTTCCCTTATAGCTTATCACAGCATATTGAATATAGTTCCCTGTGCTATACAGTAAATCCTTGTTTATCTATTTTATATATAATAGTGTGTATCTGTTAATCCCAAACTCCTAATTTATCTCTCCCCTCCTTTTCCCCTTTGGTAACCATAAGTGTTTTCTATGTCTGTGAGTCTGTTTCTGTTTTGTAAATAAATTCATTTGCATTATTTTTTATATTCCATATATAATTGATATCATATAGTATTTGTCTTTCTCTGTCTGACTTACTTCACTTAGTATGATAATCTCTAAGTCCATCCATGTTGCTGCAAATGGCAACATTTCATTCTTTTTACAGCTGAGTAGTATTCCACTGTATATATGTACCACATCTTCTTTATCCATTCATCTGTCGATGGACATTTAGGTTGCTTCCATGTCCTGGCTATTGTAAATAATTCTGCTATGAACATCGGGGTGCATGTTAGATATACATTTTCTGTTAATGCATTAATAGAGTTTGATGCTGTATTTGGATATTTGGTTCTAAATTATAAAACAATCAGGGGCTATAAAGGCAGAAGAAAGTTTTCAAATATTTATTTCAAAGCATGAGAATCTCCTTTCATTTTTCTCTGTAGTTCATGATTAAATTAAAATTAACCACCTCCCATTTAGAGCTCACTATGTGCCAACCACTGGATGAAACATCTCATCTCATTTAATCTTCACAAACAGGCCATGAGGTAAATACTACTCTTTTTCCAGTTTTGTTGAGAAATAATTATATCACTGTATACGTTTAAGGTGTACAGCATGATGGTGTGATTTACATATATTACGAAATAATTACCACAATAGTTTCAGTTAACATCCAGCATCTCATATAGAAACTCTTAGTATCCACTCTCTTAACAACTTTCCTCTATAGCATATAGCCATGGTAACTGTAGTCATCATGTTGTGCATTATATCCCTAGTACTTATTTATCTTATAACTCAAAGTTCATACCTTTTGACCACCTTCATCCAATTCTCCCTTCCCCATATACCCTGCCTCTGGTAATCACAAGTCTGATCTCTTTTTCTATGAGTTTGGTGTTTTAGGGCTTTTTGTTGTTGTTTTAGATTCCTCGTGTACATGAGATCATACAGTATTTGTCTTTCTTTGTCTGACTTATTTCACCTAGTATACCTTCAAGTTTCATCCATGTTGTCACAAATGGTAGGATTTCCTTATTTTTATGGCTGAATAATATCTCATTAGGTAAATACTCCTCCTATCTCCATTTTCTTAGTTAAGAAATTGAGATTCAGAGAGGCTAAGTAACTTGCCCAAGACCACACAGCTAGGAAGGGGTGAATCTGGGGCTAGAATCCAGAGCTGACACCTATCCTCTTAACCATGCTATGCTATTTGAGAGTCAGTACCAGTTGTGAAAATACGAGCCTCAGTTTGACACCTATGACTTAAAGTGAATATACGTACATACTCTTGAATCCACAGGCAACCAAGATCAGTTTTCCAGACCTTCAAGGCTTTGAATAACAGATCACAGCAGGTGACTAGAATGATTGAAGGGTTAGTTGAGGAAAGTTAATGGAGGAGCCACTTGGGCTTTCAAATATATGCTGCAAGGTGTCACCTAAACAAACGCCACCAGGATGAAGAGCATTGGCCTCTTATTTTTCTAACATGTTCTAAAGCCAGTTGGAAGGTAACACCTAAAATAAAATTACAAACAAAATCCTAGGAAGAACATTGTTCTGCATCTGAGATCGTACTTTCAAAGATATTGCTATGCCAGCATCAAGTTCATTCTTATTAGAGGAAAAGAAACAGCAATCTGATTGTGACGGGCCCTGAAACTTTTGGATCTCCTACCTGGCAGGCAATTTTGCTTTCTTAATCATTTTGATAAGTTAACTTTGCTCTCCTGCCAAAAGGCTTCTGCTGAGAACACCCAGTTATTAGTACAAATCTAAGGAACTATCACCCTATTCTATTTTCAATTTAACTTGACCTTGAAGAAATATTAAGTATGACTTGTTTAGAGGGGAGGAGAAGAGAATTACATCATTCTCTTGCCTCTGTCATCTCTTCTTAATGAGAGGAATTTCACACCAAGAGGAACTGGGGACATAATGAATTACTAATGTGTGAAATCCTCCAGAGGACATGTACTGCTGCTTTGCGGTGATGGGACTGAAAATGTAGTACTGTAAATAGATTTTCATAAGACATCCCCTGTCACTTTGCCTAGTGAGATAAAGAAATTTCCCCATTACTGAATCTTTAGATGGGATGTGGGAGGAAAGAGGGAAAATGCTTAGATCTTTTTATAAAGGAAGCTTGCTGTTATATTTCACCTTCAACTTGATCTTCAAATCATATGAAATCCATATGACCTACATTTTATAATTAAAAGAAAACCAAGAAGGTGGCAATTTTATTGACCACAGATAGTTCTAAATTAAAAAAAAAAAAAAAAACAACGAGTATTTTCAGTTAGGATTTGTCAAGTCTGTCAAAGTTCCCTGCATGGAGAGCTCAATGTTTCTGATCATCTGAATCCTCCACACTCCACACCAATCAGCCCCACTTCAAACTCACCTATTTAGTTTGTCACCAAAGATAATGTTTGAGAGTCATTGACTCTATTCTGTCCTTTTTCAGGACATCTAGTCAGCCCCCTAGTCCCCTCATATTTTTTTAAATATGTCCCACACCTACCCTTTCACCCCCATCTCCAATACCACCACCCTTCTCCTGGCACTGCTCTAGGCAATGAACTTTATTTTTTTATTAATTTTTATTGAAGTATAGTTGCTTTACAATGTTGTGTTAGTTTTTGCTGTACAGCAAAGTGAATCAGTTATACGTATACATATATCCACTCTTTTTTAGATTCCCTTCCCATTTAAGTCACCACAGAGCATTGAGTAGAGTTTCCTGGGCTATACAGTAGGTTCTCCTTAGTTATCTGTTTTATATATAGTAGTGTATATATGTCAATCCCAGTCTCTCAATTCATCCCACCCCCCATTCCCCCCTTGGTAACCATCAGTTTGCTTTCTACATCTGTGACTCTATTTCTGCTTTGCAAATAAGTTTATCTGTACCATTTTTCTAGATTCCACATGTAAACAATATTATATGATTTTGTCTTTCTCTTTCTGACTTACTTCACTCTGTATGACAATCTCTAGGTCCATCCATGTTGCTTCAAATGGCATTATTTCTTTCCTTTTTATGGCTGAGTAATATTCCATCGTATATAGGTACCACATCTTCTTTATCCATTCCTCTGTCGATGGACATTTGGGTTGCTTCCATGTCCTGGCCATTGTAAATAGTGCTGCAGTGAACATCGGGGTGCATGCATCCTTTCAAATTATGGTTTTCTCCGGATATATAGGCAATGACTTTTATGCAAGAGAAAAATGACCCTCAAAGCCTTTAGCGGTTCCCCATTACCATAAGAATAAAGTGCCAATACCTCAAAACAACCCATGCAAGACTCACTTTCAAAAGAATGAGATTTTGATCCCTAAAATAACCCCAAACTCCCAAACCTGCACCAGCAGGAAGCAGGCTGAGAACCCTCTGCAGCCTTCAGGAAGGGCACACTCTCCAGTGCCCACTTCGGATTGAGTCATAGACAATAAAAGGCAAAAAAGGATTCCCTTGGGCAAAGCCAGAGGTCATAGAAGTGAAATGACAAGGGACTCCTTCCAGTGGGAAGAATTAGAAGCTACTAGATGGAGCTAATCAATGAATTTACTCCACTGCCGGGGCAGAGAAGCTTCAAAATGCCTGCCAGGTTGGATTTGATAAACACTATGGCTCTGTGATGCAGTATTTCCCATCCCACGCTTTTCCAAATGAGAGCTTTTATGGTGGTTATTCAGTTCATACCCCCACCATAGCCTATTGTGTGGGGTTGGGAGTGAGGGGCGGTCACTGGACCACAGAAGCCTCACCCAAACCTGATGGAAAGAATTCCCATCACCCAGAGCTTCTGGGCTCTTCCAAGGCATTAACCAGGTGGGACTTCAGGGTTTTCTTCCTTGGTGGAGGTGGGGACAGGTGGTGGAGTGTCTCCTATCTGTGAAATGAAGGGTGCAAACTGGTATTTGGGTGGCAGAGAGGTGAGCTTTGGCAGAGACTGCTATTTGCCCCCATTCTCTCCTTTTCTCTCATAGTGATTAGACTGCATGTTTTAGCCATGGGGGAATATACCCGCTACCCACCCCCCAACAGAATAAAGGCCACTTTTTTCTTAATCTTTGTTGTAATTAGAGGTTGCCATATGACTAAGTCCTGGCTAAAGAATTGTGAAAAAAATGATATGTAGGACTTCCAAGTTGTATCCTTAGAGTGGACATGCTCCCTTCTCCTTTCCTGCTTCCTTCTCTCTGGATGTGAAAGCGATGGGAGGATCTGGAACAGCCATGTGGGTCACTGAGATTGGCAGAGCAACAAGGTAGAGGGAGCCTGAGTCCCTGATAAGCACTAATCCCATAACACCACCCAACCACCTTCCAGAGAAATAAACTTCTGACTTGTGTGAACCACTGTTATTTGTAGTTTCTATTTAGATGTTAAGGGAAACATTGTGAAACAAGTGAATGATGTATCTACAGGCCGACATCATGGATAATATTATTTATCCCCCCACTATCTCTTACCAAGGACTTAAAAAGACTTGCACTAGTATTCAGGGTTGATATCTTCACTGGTGCCAACAAATAAAACCAAACGACCACCCCCACTTGTGTCATGTGTTCAACAAAACCATTTCATCTTCCTCTTGGGCACATAGGAAGACTCATTTTCCCACACCTTGTTGCAGGTGGGTTGGACCATATGACTCAGTTCTGACCAATAGAAAGTGGGAGGGAAGTGACGCATTGCACTTCCTGGCATGATCCATAAAATCTCCCCGCTAGTGTATCCACTCTCATCTCCTGCTTTTGCTGTGACCTTGGAGACCATATGTTGAAGATGGAGATGTCACAGGACAGCTGTGAAGGACACTGACCCTGAAGGACGGCATGGAGCAGAATCCATCTGCCCAATGGCATTGAATTGCAACAAGAACAGGCAATACATTTTTATTGTGTTAAACTACTGAGATTAGGGGGGTTTTGTTTTTTTGGTTTGTTTGGGGTTTCGGGTGTGTGTGGTGTGTGTCATTACTACAGAGTAGCATGGCCTTTGTTTTAATAAAACATATCAGGAACAATATTTTAAAAGGTTTTAAAATGTGGCTATCACTACATGAGAGCTGATTCATGTCTGTCTGTGTTAATCCCTTTAATTTGTGGGACTAACAAACACACATGTGCACACGTACACACACACACACACACTTTCATGCATCTATTAATACTTTTTAAAAATTTTTCTTCACTATTCTCTCCCATGTTTTTGTTTCTTTCTTAAATGGTCATAATACAGGATTGAGACGTTTGCTGTGGCATTGGGTTTCTTGGATAGCATGTCTCTCTACATTTCTGGGGCCCCTGTTGCAGTAAGTGATGACTGTTCTACTTATAGTCAGTGAGAAAACCAGCTTTTCTGACTAGACAATGCTGTCTTCTAAGATGAAGGCATAAAGGTCACAATAGAATATTTATTGGTTGTTCCACTTTTTAAAGGGTGACCTTGGGGGACTTACTTTTGTTTAGACAAGGAAATCGGTGATATAACTCCCAGGGATATTTTGAGTTGCTTGGATAACAACCAGTACTATCAAATGTTAAGAAATATTCCTAACCAGTGAGCATTTTAACCTAAATCTTGAAGTTTTAGAAGAGTCCACACAAATCACCATAATGGGCAGATAGAGAGTTACCGAATTGTACAATTTGGCTGGTCCCTTTAATGTAAGCTTTTCTTAGTTCTGTCAAAGCCTCTCATTTATTACCCACTGTGCCACTGAATCTTTAGATTTAAAATAAACAATGCGAACAAAACCAATATAATTCAGAACATCAGTGCAGCATATTTTCTTTATTGAAAAATCGCACTTCAATAACACAGCTGTGGCTTGAAAAGAGAGAGAAATTACTTTAAATGTGCGGATACAGAGAAACTGACAGAGATGAGAAGAACTAATCCATCTTTCCCCAGTGCAGTAGCCAAATGTGCCCTCTAGTTGAACACACAACTGGGAGAGAGCAAACAAATAGGAAACTAAACATCTTCTGAATATTCTCATAGAGAGTACTTACAAATGCTTTGTACAAGTGAATTTGGCAAATTATGCTTCTAGAAGTTTCCCAAATAAGAGTCAAAATTCTAACCATCCACAGGAAGCAGTAATTGGTTGTTTCAAAGACATTTTTACAACAATAAATTAGCAAGAAGCTCAATTGCTATCACAATAAATAAAAAGCTTAAGCTACTCATTGCCTTCCCATTGCTAAGGATGCCCTTTCCATCTTGGGTCACTGTTTTGTTCTGTTTTTTTAATTTTTTTTTAAACATCTTTGGGTCACTGTTTTTTAATCATCCATGAAGACTGCAAAGTGAGTACTTAACAACATATGTTGCATACTGATGATTAAACTTCAACAATAACACTTCAGCTGGCCTTGGTTATCTATTTTCTCAAGCTTAAAAAACAAATACACAGAACAGACTAAATTTTTTTCAGAATTTCAAAATATGTATTAGAACCTGTCATTTTTTTCTCTGAAGCTCTGTGAACAGGTGAAGGGTTTCTTGGCCCCAGAGGATAGCTTCATATTCTTTGTCACAATCCCCATTATTACCAGGACTCATTCTATCCAATTCATGAGTACTAGAACATTTGTACCTGCTCTGTGTAGACAATAACATTTTTGAGGGGAAAATCCATTGTTTTTAGCATCTATTCAACTGCTCTTCAAACCTATTCACAGAAGGCACAACTATATGGACAGTCTACAATCTCTGAGCCATACTCTCTGAGCCCAGACTCTCATTTATCTATTTATTCACACATGTCTCAGCAATGGACACTAGGGTGGAGATGGAGAGTTGTTTGACTTTTTTTTACAAAGCATCAACTTTAATGCTTGCCTTTGGTAACTTCAGATAGATCTAAAGATGAAAACCCAATGAGAAAGAGAAAGTTCCAAAGGGTACTGCCCTAACCCAGTTGAACTTATAACCAGAACAGCCTACTGTATTGTGTCCCACTAAGAAATGTGTAAAATTTCCAAGTTAAGAAATTACTGCTAAGCTTTCTGTAAATGAAACCAATTGCCACAAGAGCAAGAAATATGCAATTTTTTCCATTTCAAAGAATTCCATAAATAATGCAATTATTACTCATCACAATTTTTTACAAATTTTTTGATTGAGAGATTGGCCTATTGTATGCAGGGATACATATGTTTATATAAAGACATATATACATGCATATATATGATCACATAAATAGATGAATGAATGGAAGAAAGAAAGAGAAAGAAAGAAAGAAAGAAAGAAAGAAAGAAAGAAAGAAAGAAAGAAAGAAAGAAAGAAAGAAAGAAAGAAAGAAAGAAAGAAAGAAAAAGAAAGAAAGAAAAAGAAAGAGAGAGAGAGAAAGAAAGAAAGAAAAGAAAGAAAGAAAGAAAAGTTATTTCCTCAGATTCTCCCATGGATGCACAGATACATTGTGTAGCTATAATGCTATTTGTCATCTTACAATTTGGATAGCATACTGCAAGTCAAAAGCCCCAAAGAGATAACCCAGGCATAGTAGGATTATGCTCCAGTGGATTCAGATTAAAGTTTTATCTCTGCATGAGAACACTATTATCTTTCATTCCAACACTTTCCTGTATCATATTCACTAGACAGAGGTAGCTGCCTCTGGAATCAAGGCAGCTATTCCTCTCCAAGCCCATCTTATCCAAATATGTGGCTGCTCCTGATCTTCCTCCCTCACCCTCCCACAAATGTATTAAGTCCTTGATTCATTCTGCTACTTGATTTACTTGTTCATCTGCCTCTAGATCCTTGATTTCTCTTTCTGTGCCCTGAAAGTCTGGGTCATTTCTCTAGCTTGATTTTCTAACCTTTGCACCTTACAACCACGCACACAAAGATGCATATTAAATACACATTGGTGATAACACCTGTTCTAAGGATATGTGATTACCATGTCACCATATACTTCTTTCTGTGACACTTGGTTAAGGAAATGAGGAGTAAGGTTTGAGGGAAGAAGTCTGATTGTCTAGCATCTCAGTTCAGGGATAATTTTTGAGAAATAAATTATTCTGGGTCTGCTTCTCTTGGTTCCCTTTTTTGACCCCTGCCTGACTCTAGCCCCAAAGCCTTCAGTCTAGCTTCTCCTACATTGATTCAACCCAAATAAGGTAGTTCTGGTTGTCTCTGATCTTGCTGAAAAGTCTCAAGCACTTTGAAATTCTCTGGTTTTATCTAAAAATTTGCCACTTTTAACATGTTTCCTCAGGTGTGTGAGTAGGATACCCATCGCACTATTTACACTGAGATGACTTCGCAGGGAAGGTGATCGATCATCTTTGCCTTTGTACATCTTTGTGTGATATTGTTCCAATTGTTCCAGTGAGATTGTATTACTATTTAAATTTGCAAACATCAAGTAAAAAACTTTTAAAAATTCTTCTTAGTATTATTTTGTAGTCTCTTTAGGATGAACTGAAATCTTTCAATATTTTTTCTCTCATTTGACATTTATAACATAAGAGACAAACTTAATTACAGAGGAAATCATTTTCCCCCAACAATTCAACGTGCCACTCAAACTGTTTGTAATCTACCCAAGACTTGTCTGAAAAATAACTGGAATTTATTTCCTTTTTCATTTGGGGAGATTATACAGCCCACCTTCTTATTTAGGATGTAATTACTGCAGACTTTCTAATTTCTTTTACCAGATTGCCACAGATTCCTCTGAAAGTTACCCTCAGCATATGCCAGACACTTCTACCTACCTTAGCTATGTTTTAAGGTCTCTCTTTACCTTAATGATATTCTTTTTGTAGAGTAACAGCCATGCTCAGGATACTTTACAAAACACCCATCTAACTTCCAGTAGATAAAGCAGGTGGAAAAGTTCTGATTCATGAAGGCTTCTCTAGCTCTATCACCAGCTTTCTGTGTTTTCTGGGAAGAGCCTTTGGGGCTCTCTGAGTTTTAAAACCTCCAAGAATGAAACATGGATAAGTTGCCTGACTTCCTAGGGCAAGTGAATGCTTTCATTGCTTTGAAAGTTTGGTATGAGCAATAGCTCCCTGGGTTCATGGAATAGACATTTTTCATTCTGGACAATCACAACCTAATTAAACCAACCAAAAAATAAACAAGATTTACACTCTCTTATCACAATAACCATTGACCTACACATACTTAGAAACTTAGAACCAGGAACCAGGAACAAAGTGACCAGGCCAGAAAAAAAAAAACACCTTTCTTTCTTCTTAGTGTCACAGATTCCCAAATCAGTATGTACTGCATTTCTAAGGTTGATACTTAGTGTGTGACTGGCTCTTTTGGTTTTCTCTGGCTTATTGCTCTTGAGCTAGCTGACCCTCCTCTCATCAGTGAACTTGGAGACAGCCTGATGCACTCCTGTTTCAGAGACATAAGTCTCAGGTTTGCATGGCCAGATACACCACGTCTTACAGGGGACCCTGTTGTCATTTGTTGCTGCCTTTCTAGTCTGGCTTTATCACTCACATTTTAAAATTATTATTATTAATAACAAATTTCTAGGACTGTACATACCTATATCATATTATTTGATCCCCAAATAATTATTATCTTCATTTCCAAATAAGCAAACCAAGGCTCAAAGAAATTAAATGATTTTCTCAAGGCCATGTTGTCAAAAGTATAAGAACTGATTCCTTAACTCTGATTGTCTAACCCAAGGACCAATGCTCTTCTTGTTATATCATGGTGCCTCCACATTTTTAATAAGTTTTAAATTTACACCTTCCTTAATTATGAGAGGAGAATATAATACATAATGAGATCATGATGCTTTACTCTCTATCTCTCCTCTTTTAATCTGTCTGGAGACATGTATTTTAATCACCTGCAATGAGTGATTGCTTATTATATACTATTATGGCCTAGCTATATACAGGACTAAAACCTACTGAATTGCCCTTGGTAATTATAGCATGTGGGGGAAAAAACCTATCACACTTGATTACTTTGACCTACTTTAATGAAGTGATAATGTTCATTATTAGCAGCATACATCCAAATGTTCCCTATCTCCATGCAAGTGTGTCTCAGCCAAAATAAATGCCCAGTTAATCAGAAGTGTTTTAGTTTGCCTCAGTAAAGCTCTAATAATGCTGGTGCTTAATTCTGTGTAGATATGATACAACTGTTCTGCTTCCCATGATACATTTGAAAATAATTGCATAATTCTAAAACTGTTCTGCATGATTTTACACTCAGGGGAGAATTTACCAAACGTGTACTCTAGAAGACAATACTCTGACCTTGACAGAGGAAAGTGAGATAGGTAACAAAGAGCTGCTCTTCCAACTCTCCATCAGTTTGAGGTTGGATGTGGGCAGGTTTCATGATGAGCATTGGTGGAATTTTTCCTGGTCTAAAGGAGCAAAGGGACATGATAGGAGTCATAGGTTGTCCTAAAACAATGAAATCTTTAGATTTATCCTTTCCTACCCTAAAACATGAAAAACATGATCTAGCTGTTAAGGAAAGCACCAGAGCTTGCCTCTAGAATATTTCTGAAAAGAGCATTACCATTTGTGGACTCTCCACTATCAAGTAATTCTGAAGTAAAAGTCAGTCTCCCCACAAACCTCTCTTTTCTTTGCTTCCACAGTTCACATCAACCAGAACAAGCCAGGAGTCAGGGGCAGTCAAAAGAAAATGCAATGGACGTAAATATTGCGGTTCTAATTCCAGGGCTGTAACAAACTTTTGACCTTGGACAAGACACATACCTTTTCTGTGCCTTATCAGCTGAATAGGAATAACACTCATCCTACCCTTTTCATAAGGCATTGCTAATAATCTAGAAAGTACAAAGCACAATGGAAATAGAAAATAGTATTACTAAACAAAATCCTTAGCCTAGTGACTCTGACCAAATGTGCTTTGCTGTCCCTTTGTTTCCCTTGTCACTATAAGAAAACAAGAGGATATCAAAGCCACTAGAGGACGCTCATGTCATCAGATATCGCTAACCCCTCCTCTCCGAATGTACAGCATGGTGGATGAAAGCTCAGGTTCCAGGGGGTCACACACCTCTGGAGGTAGATCCTGCCCCTGTCTCTTACCTACTGTGTGACCTTCATCAAGTTATTTCATACTTCTGAGCTTCAATTTCTTCATCTGAAAACAGGGCAATATATTCATCTGGAAATCCCATCTCAAAGGATTATTATAAGGATTAAATAAGGCAATGCATATAAAAATGTTTTATAGAAAACTTGGCAAATAGTGAGTGCCTAGTAAATGTTGTAAATATTTTCTCTTAACATTTCTTCCACTTGATATAAATAGGATCTGCTGGAAACAAAGAGTTCTAGACTCAATTAAGTTTGGAAGATATTGGTTTAAATTTCTTACACGCAGATTTCTCAGAACCATTAATATGTTAATGTACAGGGAACCTCTTCAAAAAGGAGAGATGGTGTCTAGCATTTGCCCAGAGTATTTGAAGATTAAAACCCTTTATTTTTGCAGTAGCTTTTCAGGACAGGGTTTTCGTGGATCATAGTTTGGGAAATCTTGTTCTCACAAATCAGATATTCATAAAATTGTGGTGAAATCCCAGGATGTTATTTGCTTCAAAATAATGGGGGAAGAGTGAGAGGGAGGTAGTGGATGAGGGTAAACATGGAATAAGATAAGCTATGTGTTGATCATTGTTGAAACTGGATGATGGCTATATTGGAATTCATTGTACTATTCTTTCTCTTTTGTATAAGTTTGAAAAATTCCATAAAAATTTCTTTTTTCCACAATTCCAAAATTCTTTTTGAAAAGATACTAAGCAAACCAGAAACACACACACACACCAAAATCCAAGAGGAATGGCTAATCTTCTGAGGTTCACAGACCTATTCGTGCAAAGGTAAATTATCTCCTTCTCTCACTAACTTGGAGATGAAACTCTTCACACACCTGAAAGAACCTGAAGAGGTCACCCATGGAGACAATAGTCAAGGAGAACCCAATTAGCTTAATTTTTTCCCTCATATGCCTACAAGATACACTATTACAGCCAAAATCAACCAACCCCACTTTAGCAGAAGGAAAAATAGAATCAGCCACTGGATTACAGAGAATTGAATATGCCGAACATTCAATTGACCTGATGCAGTAAGAAACAGGCTTGACTTGAAGGGTCATGTACATTTTTCATTTTAACTAAAGCTGTCTTTTGGGAATGCCAAGGTTTCCAGCTGCCAGGGAAAGGATGTGCAGTTGACCTAGAACCTATTTCACTTGCTAAAGTGCCCAATTTATTATATGAACAGAATTCTCTCTACTGATAACAATGAAATCGCCACACTACTATCACTTGTTGGCTTTTTGGACAAATTCTCCCTAACTGCTCTCTTGCTCTAAATGTCATTATTTTAAACATACCTCATTATTTTTAATTATGCCCAATTAAAGGTACTTGCATATTTGCATCACATATTTAATGATTTAAACTCATTTTAGGGCATTAACAAAATTCTATTATTGTTCATTTAATCTTTAGAAAGTTCTCAGCTAACCAACCTGTCACCAAGATTTGTGTTCATGCATTAGTCATTTCCCAACTAGACCATTTCAGTCTCCAAGCAGGGCCTTTTTATTCATCTCTTATGTGTTTACAATCCACTCAAAATTTATAAGATACTTAAGTTTGTTTCCATCCTCTAAATTTCCTATCTCCACTCTCCCTCTGGTCAAGCATTGTGACTTTCTTTTTCAACTAAGAGTTACCTTTGAAATTAAGGTAGACTCTTCTTATTTTGTTCCTATTGTACAGTTCAAATAAAAAAAAATAAATTAAAAAACAATTCTATTGAGTTATAAGAATAATGGGTCTCTGTTCTCTTTACAAAAAAAAAAATTGATTCAGGTTGCCCTGGTTTGACTTCTTATTCTCTAAAGACTTCTAATAGGGGACGTTCCCAAGATCCTTAAGGTGGAAAAAAAGAAAAGAAAAAAAGAGGAGGAAGTAATTCGATTGTGAGAATTGGGCAGTTTCTGCACACATGGGACCCACATCTGGCAACCTGCATCTGCAATGACCTCCACATTAACTGTCATGACGGAACCTCTGAGCACAGGAAGCCCACACTATCCTCATGGAAACTGGACTTGACCTGGAAAAAACCCTAGGGAAGTACTCAGATACTACGGTAAAGGCATCAGGACCAAACCTGCCTCCCTAACCTGGAGACCCTTCCCATCAGCAGAAGACCCCTACACGTTGCTTTGTCAGTTCTAAAATATATTTTCACCAATGCACACTCATGTCTGCCCAGCACTTCTTCTGTAAGAGAACAAGTCAAATTACAGATGGGGAGTGAAGCTGACCCAGAAGGAGACACAGACTGACCTCCTTGAATCAGCTCTGGGTACAAAAGCCCAATCCATTAGAACATCAGTCCCTAATTTACTAGATTAAGGTGTGCAGGGGAGGATGTTGAAAGTGTGGGTCTCCAGCATGCTGTAGTTGGTAACTCTGCCATTATCCTAGAATGGGACCATTCAGCTAGTTGACTTCAATATTCCTAGGGTGCATCATTATTCTGATATTCCTTATAAATTACTTTTCTCCTAATAGGGTAAATAGGGTGGGGGTGGGAGGTCAGAGAACCAACATGTATAAGCTAACATCTCTGTATGTGCCAGACACCATGTGAGCAATTTAGATGCACTCTTCAGAGACAGTAAGTATGTTATTCCCATTGTAGAGAAGGAAAAATTGAGTTTCGGGGAGAAGCATACCACCAGGTCAGTGGGAGATTCTAAAACTAAACCCAGACCCTAATCATACCACACATTCACACATACACACACACACACACACACACACACACACACACACACCAGAAGGACAGGGGTGGGGATGGACATTGTCATTGAGGACAGCTTCTCCCATGAATTTCTTTTTCCTTTTCCCACATGTAAGTGGTCCTGCAGATTCAAGCTTTCCATATGCATCTCATCCTGTTCCCTTCCTGAACATTCTAATGGTCACTATTCTAGTTCAGGACTCCCTTCTTCTCTGTTCCACTTGCCTAGCCTCCCAACTCCTGTCCTTGTCTTCTACTCCTGAGATACATTGCCTAGAATGAAATGCAACCTCCTCAGACTAACCTGTAAGACCCTCTAGGATCTGCCCCCTACTCACCTGTACAGCCTAACTTACTCCTACACAGTCTTTGATCCATCCAATACAAACTGTTTTCTATCCTCTGGTCATGCCCCTCAGGGGCCAGTCCCCCGACCTCCTCCCATACCCAAAAACCTAACCCATACTAAGTTTCTTCTCAAACTACTTCCTCCTTGAAGCCAAACTGTCTATCCATCCATCCCTTGACTCTGCCCTTCCTGTTAGAAAACAAGCTCCTTGAGGTTTACATTCATATCTGATTTAACATCACTATCCAGTCATGTGTTGGACCAAGGTCATACAACTAACCAGGGGCAGAAACTAGTTCTGACAACTCCCTTAGTAATATTCTTTCCAATCAGATCGTTGCTTGGGGCTTTGCTGGCAACACACAGGGGCTTGTGCTATTCAGAACAGCCAAAGCCAACAGTATCCTCGAAGTGTTTCCTTCAAATATACGGGAGGGACCTCGGATGACACTTCTGGATTATCTATGACAGATTAGCTTGTGGATTTGTGAAGTTTGAGCATTTCATTTGGGGAATCTGATTAACAGACATGTGGGATGATCAAATTATCAACTAAATAACATTTTCTCCCAGAAATTAAAAAAAACGATGATAACGTTGGTTCATAAACAAGTCTTCATCAGCTCCCTAGTGGCCAATCTGCCCACAGAACAAACTCCTTCGTTTAACTAAATTGTTATTGCCAGGCTCCACATCCCTCACATTTGGCATGACAATTTCAAAAATATACTGTATTATGTATTGGGACCTTCATTGGAATAAATATACATTCCGACCAACCACTCTGGACATCGTTTTGAGTTTCTGGGGAACTAAACTGAGTGTTCATTTTTAGACATTCTGGTTCATTTACAGAATAAAAAACACAAAATTAGTGAGCAACTATCTGAATTATCTTGGGGGAGAAGGCAGAAAGAGGTACAGTTTTAGGTGGGAGAAAAATAGTCTCTATCTCATTTCAATAACTTAAGTCAGAGTTTTGTTAATCAAGAAGAGCATTTCCTTTTCCTTTACTACCCATTACCCACAGCCAATGAATCACCAACTCTTACCAATTTTTATTTCCAAACTACATCTATCATCCATCTCTTCCTCTGAAGCCCCGGTACCCCTATTTAGACCCACGTCATCTAGATTAGCATTCCCTCTTATTCCTTCTTAAAACTACCCTTCTCAAACCGAGGAACATGTAACAACCAACTGGGATGTTTATTTAAATGCAGATGTAAATAAACACCACTAGATTTAAACATCACACAGATTTAAATAGGTACCACTCCACAAAGAGTCTGATGTAGGAGGTGTGGAATGGGGCCTGAGGATTTCCATTTTAAACAAGCATCTCAGGCACTCTGATAGAGGAGCTCCAAGTGCCACATTTGGATGAGAATGAGGGCTATTCTGCCCTCAAATATATGATCCCAAAATGGAAATCTGGAAACAATCTGCATGTACTGAAAACACTTACATAGTTCCCCACAGTCAACTGAAAATAAAGGAAGCTATTGGCCACAATGTCACGATGTTCAAAGACCTTCATGAATTGATGACCTCTTCCGGGTCTTTTACCCAAATTCTCAGAGCCTCCATATGTCACTTTACCGTGACATACAGTGTGCTCTTCCTCACAAAGCTCTCTCTGGATTTGAAGACCGCTCCCCCTGGCCAAGCAATTTATTCTGACAGACTACTATCAGGGATTCCCTTTTCCAGGAATGTCTCAGGGTCCCATCCCCTTCCCACATCAATATGGTTTAGGAGAGTCCTTCTCTGCTCTTGCAACTCCCTGGGCAGCCTCTATCCTAACACTCCCCACAATGAATTGAAATCCTCTATTTACTCATCTGTTTTTCCACCAGACCATGACTTCTTTTCCTATAATGAGCATGTATTATTTTTTGCCTACCCTCCCATATAGGAAGCACTCATGAAATGTGTCCTGAATTTATCCTCACCTGCTATCACCTCAAAACACCCCCAGACAACTGGTTCCCTTAGACTATAAATGGAGTTAGGACCTGATACACCTGGTCTGAGACCTCCTGAATCCATTAAAAGGACTAGAAAACAGATCTTAATTCTCCACCCCACTTCTAAATCAAACAAGGAAGTACAATTATTATGAGACCTAGAGTGGGATTTTAAAGCAAGCAAGAGGGAAGGAGGAAAGCTAAACCCAGAAAAAATACAGCAGTAAGAGGCACAGGCTCTGAAGGCAGCAAGATAGTGGAAATCCCAGCTCTTCCACTGACAGGCTGTGGGATTTTGAGCAGGTTGCATCAATTCTCTGTGCCTCAGTTTCCCCATAGGAGACAAAGTATATCCACTAGAGTTGTTAAGATGTAAAACAGTACAACAGCTTTTAGAAAACATTTTCTGTAATGTACCAGGAAGTACTTAATTTAGGCTCTGCAAGACAGTCTCTCTTGCAGCCATAGAAAATGTGTAAACAAATGAGCATGGTTGTTCCAATAAAACTTTATTGACAAAAACAGTGGGCTGGAATTTGGCCCAAGGGCCAAGGGCCATAGTTTGCTGACCTCTGCACCAGAGCACTGCTTGCACATGTTAAACTTAATAATATTGTAGCTGTTGTTATTTTCCTTGGAGAAATTTACTTTTTGGCACATAACTCAAGTTCTGATCTTTTATACAATCTTTAATCATGTAGCTCCCACTATAATGAGAACACATCTCACCTATTTGTACTAATTGGAATCAATACAAAACAGGCTGCCATAGGAGACTCACAACAGATGATCATCATTCCCACCACTTCTCATATATGAAATAAAACCAATAGAATATTTTCTGGGATAATATAGCTCTCGCTGTAATTTCTACCATTCCAAAATACAAAACAATTTGAAAAACCCCATAAGACACTATAATGGGAAAGACACAACAAAAGCAGCAGCCTGACTGATGTGGATAATTTTGTTCATTTGAAAACAATTAATATTAAATGATAAACTATAGTAATTAATACTTGTGCTAAATTAAATCAAGACGACACTAAACCGAACCAAGGCACTACACTGCTGAATATGGAATAAACTGCTCCCTTACTTCCCTCCAGTATCACAGGTATACTTATAATGCCTATATACATAACCTTCAGAATTATTCAGTTAATTATGACCAGTAAGGGCATGGCATTGGTGCCACCGCCTAGGAAATTTAGGGTGACCAAGGGGTGAGCCAACAGCTAGATATTCTAGTCAGGTGTTTTTGTTTTGCTGCTAAATTATGCACACAGTGATTTAACCACTTCTGGTATTTTCTCCAGGAGCTAAATATAAATAAATAATTTTTAAACAAATTTAAAGGAGTCCTTTTTCTATCAACTTTTGCAAGCAAATATTTTTTTGTAGAAGAAGTCATTGCTCTCCTCTGCCAGAGAGTCCCCAGTTTATGAGATCCTCCAAGTCGCCGTGTCCACCCACAGGGACAGGACAGGCAACAGCTGCATTAACCCAGCACAAGACGGGAAATTCTCTTGTTCATCCGCTGTCTCATGCACCTCCACTCCCCTCTCATTTCTGCCTTTTCCACTCAACCCATTACAGTCCAGGGGCTCTTGATTCTTAACCATGAAGACCTCTGAGCCAGCTGCTTCTCACAGCGGTGCTTGCCTGGTCTCCTGGCTCCAGGCTGACCAGACTGCTGATTTCCGGGGCTGTCCTGCTCCCAGCCCACACCCTCCATTGCAGGTTCCTCCTCGGTGGCCGCCCAGCTACCTCAGCTAACAACACCAGGAGAAGGCTCAGAAGAGATGGTGTTGTAAGCAGCTCTTTGCAGGAAACCGCCCTCAGCAGGAAGCCCCTTTACATGTCACTTTAGCAAAGCTACACTGTAACTAGCTTTTACACCAGGTACCCCCAGGCTCTACTCATCTCCCACCCAAGCGCACCTTTCAAATCTTTTAATCACACAATACCTTGCCTGACTTGTCAGTTCTTTCCGTAGATCAAAGCAGTAGAAATGAAGAGTAAGTAATTAACAGATGACCAGATCTCTTCCTTAGCTTCCGCTTCAGTAATCTCCCGAACAAACTGTGTGACCAAACTGTGTGAACAAGAGAACATCTGGAGGCAGATCACGAGGAGTCGAAGAGCCTGTACACAAGCCTGCACACAGTAGGGCAGGTCGACGACGTTGACCCCCATCTCAATGATTAACCGAGACTACTTCCCTGTTTCCCTTTAAAAGCTTTCATGGACCAACAGAATCTTCAGAGGTAGTCTTTGGGGGACGCTGAGTCCACCACCTCCCCAGATTGCCGGAATTCTGATTAAAGGCACCTTTACTTTCTATCAACATTTCTGAGTATTGATTTTGTAAGCAGCAAGCAGCAGGACTTGATTTGACAACAAAGGGTAGGGTCTTTTCTCATCTTGGGCATCTTCCCTATCTTAGGACTAGTATCATCTTTAAAGAGTTCTTGGTTTCATCCACACCCTGAGCTAAGGGCTTTGTTTCTGACCCACAATCAAGCTCAACTGCAGAATTAGATTATCTTTTGGATGGATGCCCTTTCAATTCCCCAATGGCAGCGAGTTCCTGCAAAACCCTAGCTTGGAGGTATTTGTACGGTGTTCAGGTCTGGCCTGTAGTTAGAGAAGGGTGTCAGTTTCTCCACTCTCCGGGAGGGTTGAGAGTGACTTGCTACTTTCATGCTATTATTCTTCACTTCCTATGCTTTAAAACTTTTTATCAGTTTGGGCTCATCCATGGCTGTGCTTCCTACATGGATGGAATGTCAAAATGTGTAGCTTCAGATATAATTCTGGGCAGTTTGGATAAATCCCACATGTTGGCTGCTGCCGAATTTGGCTCATTTTTCAAATGGATCAGATGCTTTTCTTTTCCTCTAACAAAATTAGATTTTGTTCACTTGGGTGTGTGTGTAAATGGATGTAAGTAAGGAAATACTTACAAAAGTGTAAGTCTTGGTATCAAGGGAAATTTCCTTCTCTCTAAACAAGTTAGCTTTGAGTAGTAAATCCCCACTAAAACACCCCTGTAGGCGACGAATGTGTTGACTCACCCACCAGCCTCATGTTCCCTTCCCCTGGTTTTGTGAGAAGGAGAATCTAGCCAGCTTTGAAAAACTACCCAAGCTCTTGTTCTGAAGACTACAGCTGTAGGCAACAAGGATTTAGACCACACTCTACACATCATACATAGACATTAACAGGATAAAAATCCTAAATAAGCCTTCAAAATGGAATCTGCTCTGCTCTAAATACACTCTCCAGCTAGTAACCCGAGGGCCAGGTAACTATTTGAGAATTTTTATAACTAGTTTGAACCTCAAAGAGAATTTCTGATTCTGCCTCTACTTCCAAAAAGATCCATAGTGGGAAATTATACTGTTCTCACCTCAGTGAAGTATTTTTGAAGGGCTGATCATCTTGATCCTTCCATTAGAACTAAATAGACAAGGCACTCCTGCCCCCTTCTCCTTCCAGAAGGGCTCCCACTGGAATGGAGCAAACCTCTACTCTCTTGGTCTAACGCATGACCTGCTGCCTCCAAATGTAGCTTAAATAGGTAAGCATCTTCCCGAGGTGGCAATTCCTAACACTAGCTGTGTTGATCATAGCAGCTTTCATTTATGGTATAATTTCAGTGGCCAGAACTGTCCTAAGAACCTTACAAACTTAAATCACTCACAACAAATCCTAACGAGGTAAGACTGTCCCTATTTCACAGCTAGAACAAATGAGGACATTGAGCGATCGAGTCATTTGCCCAGGCCTATGCAGCTGGTAAATGACAGAACCTGAGAATGAGATCAGCTCTGGGTCAATGAGCAACCATACTCAGTACTTCTAGATGATGCTGTCTCTCTGATGCTCTAATCTTTGTTTGGGAGAAAATGCATAATTTCCCCAAACCGCCTAGCTGGCCCAATTTTATTGTAACCTGGGGAAAGAAACAGATTTGTGAACTTTGCCTTTGCTCAAACCAATATCCAGAGATTACAGCAGATCGTTACCCCAGGCAAGGAATGAATTAAGCTCTAAAAGACTTGTCAGAAACCCCGCAGTTCTCTCCTCATCTGGGGCACAGAAGCACCTATGCAAATCCGTTTCCAGGATCTGTCTTGACATTTTGCATGTTCTCACAGTATGCCATCAAAGTAAACCCTACTGGAGTCTGTAGATCCCCATCTAAAATTTTTTACTAGTAAAACCATTTATAATGTAGATAGAGGTCAAGACTTTGCCAAAACCCCCAAATTCTTAAAGAACTGAAAGCACATCCTCCCCTTTTTTGCATCTCCCAAAACATTCAGGACAGTGTAGACTACAGGCCCTTTAATAAAACCTTCCTGAATTCAAAGCTGAATGGGAGAATGCAGTATTTGCCTAGGTAGATTTGGTCAATGTTAAAACCAAATTAAAACAAAACCAACAATAATGCACATATACAGTTTGAATGACTTTTGCTCTCAAATATGTTTCATGTAATGTATATAATGTCTGTCTGTCTATTCTAGAGCCTGTGATACATGTGAGGGTTTTTATATATATATATATATATATAATTTATTTCATAATCAGATGATAAAACTGGGAAGATCCCTACATACAATTATACACAATGCTACTGCACACTTAATAGACTACAGTATAGTGTAAACTTAACTTTTATGTGCACAGGGAAATTACAAAATTCGTGTGACCTGCTTTATTGCAATATTCCATTGATTGTGGTGGTCTGGAACCGAGCCCACAATATCTCCAAGGTCTGCTTGTATATCTTCACTCTATAAAATGTCCTCTGACATTTCGAAAGTCTTTAAGACATTTTGTTATGCAGGTATTAGTGACCCCTTCTGTATCCTACTCTCAATCTCCTCCTCTCTTTCTGTTCCTCCCTCATTTGCACTAACTTAATGGAGGAGCATTCCCATTGGTGGATTTGGGGTTCATATTTCTAAAGCTCATTAGAGGTGGTGTTGAGTTTTTCAAGGGAAAACTAAATGAGAAAAAAATTTTAGTTACCATTTCAGTTCTAAATAAACATCATGCTTGATTCTTGAGACAACTATATTTCTAAGAGTCAAATAATAGGATTTCACTGTATAATATATTCCTGTTGCTTCACTCTACTTGGAAAAAATCAAACTATATTTGGAATTTACTAAGATTCTTGAAATCCAACCTTTCAAGTTAATAGAGCATTTCTTCTCTTAATTCCCATTTCACAAATTCATTTATTCATTCACTCATTAATGAGACAGGTCATATTTAAATGGAAGTCCATAGAAGCAAGTGAATAAGTGAACTTAAAGAATAAATCAGAGATCTAGGATTTTACATTCTCGGTTTAATACGCTAGCCCATACTTCCAAATCTTTCCCAAATCTTAACCTGATAGCTACCCTTTTGATGACTGATTTCAACCATTCAGTTTCCTAGTGCCCATCCCACATCAGGCACTGGACCAGTCACCAGAACCTAGAGGAGAATAGACATAGTGCCTGCTCAAGATTTCAAAGTCTGTCTTACACAGGACCACATCAGCACACAAAAGGTAATGTCTTTCTTTAAGCTAAAGTAAACTTAAATCAAATTGGTAGAGGTGTTTGGAGACTACAAAGGGCTGTTTCAAATCATTGGAAGACGCTGGGGGAGAGGCAATTACCCACGGACAGCCTGGTGTATACAAGCTCACCCTCAAAGAATCATTCTTTTCTTCCTCCATTCTGTCCCAAGGACCAGCTCTGTCCTTCCCTATCGATACTGGGAACATTTCTGGAGCCTCCCAGATCCCAGAGTACCACACAAAAAAATGTAAAACTACAACATGGAGGATCACTTTTTAAATCGTATTTTCAAATTGGAAGCAGAAGAGAATTTTCGGAACTTCCCTCAAGGCTCCTAGTGTTAAATGCTTCCTCCCCTCACCCCACGCCCCCATCACTCTACTAATCTTTTCTTGTTCCTGCTTTTCAAAGCTGTGTTAAAGACCACATTCCAGTTAACCAGTTAGTGAATGACAGGGTATGGTCTACCTTCAGGGATTTCCTGCGTCAGTGTTAAATTCTACCTCCTAGACAAACCGACACTCATCTGAATGCTCTTTTCTACTTATTCCCTCCATCATTTATTTCCATAATCATTCCCTCAAAACCAAAACAAACAAAAACTCCTTCACTTCATTTTCTTCAGGTCTTTTGAGACCAACAATTTCTTCCTTAACATGCTTTTCCTACCTGCGAACTCCCAAACTCTATAATCTCCATATCAACTGGTATGAAATGTAGATTATTTTTAACCACCTATTTTAAATAGCTCGGCCCATGTTGTGACACTGTGTTCAACACATCCCAAATATAGTTCATTATCTGCCCTCCATCCCACTCCCGCCTGCATTTTTCCCTTCTGTAGAAACCATCATCCTCCCAGTTTCCTAAGCAGACGCCTGTGGGTCATCCTGACTCCTCCATTCTCCAGGCAATCAATTGCCAAGATCTCCTACTTCTTAAAAAATTTTAAACCTATATTCTCATCTTCATTTCTATTACCATTCCTTAATCCAGGCCCCCATTAACAGTTGCAATTTCTTTATAAAAGCTGCCTAACTTGTCTCCAAATCGCTAATCTTGAACCCCATCCCCACCCAGGACAATCCACCCTTCATATGGCCATCAGGCCGGTCTTCCTAAAAATCATAAGTTTGGACTTCCCTGGTGGCGCAGTGGTTAAGAACCCGCCTGCCAATGCAGGGGACACGGGTTCCAGCCCTGGTCCAGGAAGATCCCACATGCTGCAGAGCAACTAAGCCCATGTGCCACATCTCCTGAGCCTGTGCTCTAGAGCCCGTGAGCCACAACTGCTGAGCCCGCATGCCACAACTACTGAAGCCCTTGCACCTGGAGCCCGTGCTCCGCAACAAGAGAAGCCACTGCAATGAGAAGCCCGCGCCCGCAACGAAGAGCAGCCCTGGCTCGCTGCAACTAGAGAAAGCCCGTGCGCAGCAAGGAAGACCCAACACAGCAAAAAATAAAATAAAAATAAATAAATAAATTTATATTAAAAAATAAAAATCATAAACTTCATTTCTTCCTTCCCCTGCCTGAATTCCTGCAAGGTCTCCGCATTACATTGCAGGTAAAATTCACAGAACAGCATAAACAACAAAGGCCTTGCTGACTACAACTTCCAGGCCCACTTCTGACAACCAGCACCCGCCTTAATCATAATTAGAGCAATTGCTAACATGTAAGGGTGCTTCCTCTGTTTCAGGCACGGTGCTAAGTGAATTATATGGATATTTTCTCTTCTAAGACTCACAATGACCCTGTGAGCAAACTCCTGTTACTATCCCCATTTTACAGGCTCTCTGAAGCGCCCAGAGCTGGGGTGCAGACACAGACAGACTCTCTTCTCTGAAACTGTGTCGCTCTCCACCTGTGGCAGCACACTTTTTCACACCTCTATATTTTCTGCCTAAAAGTCCCTGGCCTCTCTATTTTCAGGACAATCCTGCTTCTTTTCTCAAGCAGTCCCAAGCCCCAAGTAGAGTTGTCACTCCTTTTGCTGTCATCATAGAGTGTGTTTTATACACACATCTATTTAGTATTTTTCTTAAACCACTGACACACCCCAACCCGTTCCTGGTCCCCCACCCCAACTCTGGAGAAAACTGAAAGACCAAGAAACTGCAGGTGTCCTGTACTGAAGGCTGAACCCTGGAAGAGGGTCCATTCTCTATCCATCCTTGAGTAAAAGGAGAGGGGAGGGGTGGAGAAAGTACCAACGGTCCCACCCTTCCCTTCCTCACTTCTCTCACCAGCTGTTGTCAGAAAAGCAGGATCAGAATTGGTGCATTATGTTCCTAGCAGAAGGGGGAGGTAGATGGGAGCTGGGAGCAGGGGAAACACGTGGTTGGCCTTAAATAAAGAACTGTAGTAGAGATGGCCTTGCATGTTGAATTAGGAGAGAAGATCAGATAGACGTTGAGTTGAAGCCCAATTTAGACCTAGTATTTACATGCCTGCTGCCTTTACTAGTTCTTAAAGGGCAGGCATCTGCATCTCTTTACCTGCGGACCTCACAAGGTATTTGTTGGAAAAAAAGAAGGAACAAAAGATAAAACAAAGGTAACAAAGAACAAATGAATAAAAGAAACAACACTTATACATAGCTATGCTCACTAAATTCGTTTCTTAAATAATTATAGCTAGTAATGCCCTGTCACATCCACTATAGTAGTATGTAGAACTTAATGAAAAAATCCATATGAGTAAAATTATCATCAGTGGGAATTATTTTAGTCCTCAAATTCTGAGATACAAGAGAGTTTTCCATTTAGGGATTTAAGGCAAAATTGATTTCCCTAGAGGACTACTTTGTGGCATCACTACCATTAGAGTGTGACCCTCTGTCCGCATGAGAAGAGAGAGGCTGCAAGAATCAGGAGCATCTCCCAGTCAAAGAGCCTGTGGTCCAACACCCTGTCCCCATGATCACCCACCTAAATGAGCCCCAGAAACGGCCTCCCTGGCCCTACATTAAGAAATAATAAGGATGGGGCTTCCCTGGTGGCGCAGTGGTTGAGAATCTGCCTGCTAATGCAGGGGACACGGGTTCGAGCCCTGGTCTGGGAGGATCCCACGTGCCACGGAGCAACTGGGCCCGTGAGCCACAACTATTGAGCCTGCGCGTCTGGAGCCTGTGCTCCGCAACAAGAGAGGCCACGATAGCGAGAGGCCCGCACACCGCGATGAAGAGTGGCCCCCGCTTGCCGCAACTAGAGAAAGCCCTCGCACAGAAACAAAGACCCAACATAGCAATCAATCAATCAATAAATAAATCTTTAAAAAAAAAAAAGAAATAATAAGGATGATGTAATGAAATTAAATATGCCCTAATAAATAAAACTTTTAAACATTTTTCTTAATACCTCAGACTTCACACTATGTACCAAGACAGTAGGTTTTAAAATAGAATTAAAAAAAAAAAATCCAGGGAGGCTCATTCTAGTAATATTCCTTGAAGTAGTAACCTATCATCTAGTTTCCATTTGGCCACTGGAATTTCCTAGCAAATCTTGGCCTAAAGAAAAAGAGGGAGAGGGTACAAAATATAAAAATATAATATCAAGATAAAAGTGTGGTCACAATCAAACATTTACAGCAGTGAAGAAGCAAATAAGTGAATCATTGTGTCCATGAGTAATGCCGTGTCCAACTTCATACCTCTTGATGGATTTCCAGCACAGCAGAAGACTTCCTGACGGTGGTCACGGTGTGCAGCCTGGATATAGGAGAAGAAAGATGCAATTTAATATATATATAATACACTATATACGTACATACACACACAGATACATACACAAAGATATATATGTATAGCATGTCAAACTTGAGTACCATGAAGATTATATGCACAAAACTTGAACTAGAAAGAGATGGAAAATAATAATTCAATTTAGAATATTCAAAGTCAAGAAATTCCTTGGGCAGAGCTTTCCAAAAACAAGCCACTGGTTTAGAGCACATTTCCTGTGCCCTAGTGAGTTTTCTGTCCTCTAGGACAAAATTCTCTGCACACCAACCTACCACTCAGTTGGGCCCTGTGACTCACCCAACTAATGTGGTCAGAGGAGGCTTGATTACAAGCAATGCCAGAGTCTGGGGCTTTGTTCTTCTTTGTTCTTTATCTTTACTAAAATACTAGGAATGTGGAATGCCTCAGGCCTTCACTATGCACCACCAGCTCTTTTGAACATTTCTATTCCACCTAAGATTGGCCTTGCATCTGAAGTCTGGGTCACCTGTCACTGGTGATGGGTGGCCTCATTGGTCTCTAGGTAGGTGGGGTAAAAGGCCTATGACTCCACGTGCTGCAGTGTCAATGTCTTCCTTTCCCAGACTCTGGTTCACTGGCTTTCAACCATGGCTGTGTATGTGAATCATCTGGGAGAGATAACCAACCAAACAACTGATGCTCAGGCCTAATCCAGACCAATTAAATCCAAATTTCTGCAGATGGGGTCCAGAGAGCGGTATTTTTTCAAATTTCCCTGAGTGTGTCTAATACACAGCCAGGGTGCAGAAACACTCTTTACCAAATATGGGAGACTACTTCTGGATAATATAGTGTAGTGAATAATAAAACTTCAAAAAGGGCTCTTGGCCACATTTTTTTCCTTCAGTTCATCATCTCCTACCAAAATCTCAGGGGACTCAATTCAAGGGGGGAAAAATGAGTTAACTTTTAATGAACCGTTACAGTTGCTCAAAATTTATTTCAACAATCTCATATTCAACACATTAGCTTTTTTATTTTAATTCAAACTATTTCCCAAGAGAATCTCCCATTATGAGTAATACATTTCAGAGCTCAGAAAATGAGAGACCAAGGATAAAATGACTCCAGTTTAATTCAATTGAATTGTTCTGGTAGTACATTAACCACTCTGGATTGGCTTCCTATGACTACACCTCACTCTATGGACCTCCACATTACCTATTTTCTTAGCTTTTTGATAGCAACAAAGATAAACACGGTTCTTCTTGTTTGTCTGTCTTCTTTGGAAAGCTAAAAAGAAAACTCTGGTGGCCACTTCTCAGCCTTCTGGCTCTCCCCCAAAATAGATCCTTCTAGAATCTGCAACTCATCACACCTTTTCAACATTTCTTCCCTGAAGATGCTTCAACCTCTAGAATCCAAGGCCTCCACCCTGCTTCATCACCACCGCCTGCTTTTTCCACCAAAAGCTGAAACTCTGGAGTAAGGAAGCAGCCCTTGCTTTCCTTCAGCAAAGCGATTGCTCTACTTCATATAAATGGCTAATTGGAGCAGGTGAACCGAATTGTCCCTTGCCTGGCTGATTTTTCCAAAGCTTTGTGGCCCTAAGTCATTTTCTTCCACATAATTATTTTTTCTCTTTTTATTGTGGAGTGTTGAATATTTATGTGCTACTCACAGTTGTGAGCAAATATACAGAACACAGAGTCAGTCTGAAGGGAAATTATGAGGTGAGTGAAATTTGCCTTCCGTCATTCCTGTCAAATTCCCATCTCCTTCAGATGAAAAAGTGCCTCACTATTTTTCTCCTGCAGCTGTTCCATTACAAGTGTTCTCCCTACCTGCATTCATAATAGAGTATTAATAGCTGATAAGGGCAAAGTGTTATTACATCCAAAATAGATGCATTTTAGCATTTGAATTTAACTAGTCAATTCAACAGAGATGGTAATAACCACCCACAATGTAGAAAAAAGAACACTAAGAGTTGTCACCTAGCCCTTTTCACCTGGGCATTTTGTGTAATTATTACAACTTGGAAGATGGGCTTTGCCCTCAGCTCATCCCAATCCTAGGCTCTGAGTGGTTCATTTTCCCAAAGATATAGAGCTACTGTAAACAGCAAAATCGACCTTAAACTCTGGTCTCCTACCTCCAAGTTGTGTGTTTCTTCCCCTGGACCACAGCAACAGTGACAGCACTACCTTTCGTTTTGTGCCTGTTTTATCTTTTTTTTTTGCTGCTGTACCGACATGCTGAGGAAACTCAAGGTCAAAAGATTTTCACTTGCCTGAGCACGGTGAAAGAACAAGGTCAAAACCCACATCTTCTCTCACTTTGGAGTGGCATGGACTTATATACACTACCAAATGTAAAATAGATAGCTAGTGGGAAGCAGCACATAGCACAGGGAGATCAGCTCCGTGCTTTGTGACCACCTAGAGGGGTGGGATAGGGAGGGTGGGAGGGAGACGCAAGAGGGAGGAGATATGGGGATATATATATATGTATAGATGATTCACTTTCTTATAAAGCAGAAACTAACACACCATTGTAAAGCAATTATACTCCAATAAAGATGCTTAAAAAAAAAAAAACCCCAAAACTTCTCATAGTTAGTTCTACCTTTTCCTCTGTTCCTTACTTACTCAAGGAAAATAACATTGAAAAATATCTAGACCTCAAGTGAGTAAGAATTAAGGGGCCGTTCAATACCCCTCACCTCAGACCAGGAATTTGGTGCTTGTTCCACATTCTACTAAGACTGTCCCTGAGTGGATACAGAACACGACCAATCACCCTCCACTCTTGACTCACCCTGAGCCTTTCGGGTCTTTAGGAAAAATGGCGCTGGATCCCCAAACTCACTTGTTCATTGTGTAGCAGAAGTTGTAAAACAGGACATCAAAATCACAAAATGTGGGGGAAGGAAGTATAAAAATGTAGATTTTTTTATTCTGTTTAATTTTTTATTATCCTATGACAGGGATCTTTTCAGAAAATGGGATAATTAAAAACAACACAGTAGTCATAGCATAAAATGGTAATAAGAGCTAACATTAAAAATGTAGATCTTTTAGAATGTGTTTGAACTTGAATGAATATCAGTTTAAAGCAAGTAGATATAGTTATGGGTCAACATGCTTGAGTTTTGAAACCCAACAGACCTTCACCTTGCTTGAACCTCCATTTCCTCATCTGACAAAGAGAAGGAATAATATGGGTCTTGCTGTGAAAATAAAGAAACTGGCAGCGAGTAAAAACCCCATCTCCCCTTCTCCCCTTCCTTTGCCTGTCCAAATCCTATATCTTAGCTAATGGTAGAAATGTCCCAAACAAGAGAATCGTTTCTGTTGTGAAAACTTAATTTTGGATCAATGGCATGTGGCACAGTAACTCTTGGAGTGAAGTGGATTTGGTTCCACATAAGGAAGAGTGACACAGGGTGGATGGTCAAATGGGCACGGCTCCGTATCTTGGCTGCTCTACAGTAAAAAGCAGAATCACTTTTCCCACCCTCTACTCCTGTTGTCCAACTCCTATATATCGGATTACTTGATTTCAGGAATCCTGGTGAACAGAACGTAAAGTCCTCCTAGCACTAATCCTCAGTGATGAGCTCTAACCCTAAGAAAGCAGCATTCCCAGCGGCTTGAACCCCATGGGATTTTGAAACAAAGAGGGTTATCATTCATTTGCAGCTTCAGAAATCTTACCTGAAGTCTTCCAAAGATTTCTTCTTGGTGGCTTTCAAACCACCCGTTTGGCAACAGGCAAATTTGTAATCGATGACCTGGTAAATGATGGGGTTGTACACTGCTGCTGATTTTGCCAGGAGGGTGGGCACCACAGAGAGTTGTATGGGGATGGCGTCTGGCCTTCCAAATGCCGACCACACGGAGACCACTGCGTAAGGAATCCAGGCGATCAGGAAGCCAGCACAAATCAACATCGCTACCTGGTAAGGGAAAGCGACAGAGAACAAAATCGAGGCACTTGGTGGAAGCGATGGGTGTCGGGGGAGGAGCAGGCAGCCTATTTAAACCCAAGAAAGTCTGTCTGTCATCTTTTCATTTATCTTGCCAGTAGGAATCATTTCATATGGATCTCTGAGATGTTCAGCCAGAAGAAGTTATGACAATTCTTATCCCATTCACCACATCTTATCCATTCTCCACTCCAGAATTTGAATGTACCCAAAGACCTGAAGTTTAACCCTATAAAAGGTGTCAGATTGTGCCTACATGGAGCAGGAAAATCATGCTAAAAGGACATCTGTGAGCCTGAAATTTCCAGACTTCTCAACCCACATTCACTTAAAAAATAGATGGAGAACAGGTACACCTTGATGAAATTTTAAATCACCCTCCTTTGCCTCAGGAAACTTAGAAACTCTGCCTTTGTTTGAAATTCTAATAGGAAGCTTCTTCAGAGATTTCTGTGAAATGTAATTTCCTTTGGCTCAAGTTTTTCTCAAGTTTGAGGCTCAGATGGTGGAAATTCACTAGCTACAAAGCAAAAGAGAGTCATCGAGCTTGAACCAAAGTGACACAGTTGTATAAAACGAGACTTTTCCAGAAAGTGCTTTTCTCTCTCACCAAATTATATTTACCTTTAGAAGCCTCTTAACTTTCAGACCAAAGAATAGTTAGAGATAGGGTTTAAAGCACCCTGACTAGTTTCTCACCATCTGCCATTCAGTCTCTTTAAGAATGTAGTCTGGGACTTCCCTGGTGGCACAGTGGTTAAGAATCCACCTGCCAAGGCAGGGGACACGGGCTTGAGCCCTGGTCCGGGAAGATCCCACATGCCACGGAGCAACTAAACCCGTGCGCCACAACTACTGAGCCCGTGTGCCACAACTACTGAGCCTGCATGCCACAGCTACTGAAGCCCGCGTGCCACAACTACTGAAGCCCGCGCGCCTAGAGCCCGTGCTCCGCAACAAGAGAAGCCACCGCAATGAGAAGCCCGCACACCGCAACAAAGAGTAGCCCCCGCTCGCCGCAACTAGAGAAAGCCCGCGTACAGCAACGAAGACCCAACGCAGCCAAAAATAAATAAATAAATAAATTTATTTTTTAAAAAAGAATGTGGTCTGACCGTATAGATTATCCCACTTGAATTCAACAAATCTTTTTTTGCAAGTGCTTTGCGTGAGACACTGTGTAAGTGCTCTGGAGACACCCGCACACCTTCGTGCCTGCGTTGTATCCCTCTAGAGCACAAACAACTACGTGACAAAGCTGAATATGGTTTAAGTGCCAGCTCAGAGGAAGACAAAATTACATGCTATGGAGCAAAGTAAGAACAGTCTCATGAGGAATGTGGCATATAACCTACACGCTGGCAAATGGAAATAAAGGCAAGTGAGACCAGCACAAGCAAAGGTAAAGACAGGTACGTGTGAGGTTTGTATAGGAACTAGTAAACAATTCACTTTGACGTATGAGAAAGCAACCAAGGGAGACGACCCTGGAAAGAAAGATAACATCCACGTATTCAGGGTTCTGTATAACATATTACTGAGCTTGTCCTTAATTCCATATGCCTGAAAGCACGAGTAGGTTTTTGAGCAGGAGACATATGAGAGCCGCGTTTAGGAAGATTAACCTGTAAAATAAAATGCATCTGGGAAAAATCGGAGGCAGAAAAGTCATTGTTTATTCATTCAACCAGCAAGCATGATTGAGCATCTCCTACGTGTTTGTGTTGAGGATAAGAGAATGAACAAAGCAGACACAATGCCGGCACACCTAGACTTTCCATTCTGAGCAGGTTTGTTTAGGCGACTGTCTGAACAAGAAACAAGAGGGGTCTTAATTAGAGTACTGAGATTTGCAAAGGAAGTCCAAGCTTTCGGTTTTATTTTAAACGCGAGCTATTTTAAGCCCTGGTTGAGAGAGAGTGAACTAACTTCAAAGCATCCTTAATACCATTATCTACTAGATTATTCTTTCAGTAAGATAAATAATGAAACTGTATTCAAATTTGCCCTCTGTGTGATGAAGATCTGGTGTTGTTTGTTTGTATTTATTTTCCTCTTCCCAGTATACCTTCTGCCTTAGCATTGCCAGCAACCCTTCTGCCCTGTATACTCTTTTATGGAGTTGGCATCTCAGGAATGACAAGAGTCAAGTCTGACCAGAGGACTGCATGCCCCTGGCTACAATCCTAGGAGCAGGGATGGACACATGACTAGAACGAGCATTATCAGACTCACCTTGGGATTTTATCAGGCAGTTTTAGGAAAAGTCAGCCTTCCTTTTATTTTTGAGTTACCTAAAGGCCTGGGAGGATGAGAGGCTGGAGCTATCTGAAGCCAGGAGCCACTTCCTTTCACAGCCCCCATCCCCTAATTTAAGAAGTAAAATGTAAAATAACAGCTCCCAGCATCAAGGTCAGCAAGGTCAAGCTGGTGTGGAGGATCAAGGATGAGGAATGAGACACCAAATATTTTATTAATAGTAGTTAAAGCAACAATATTTGCACGTACCTTATTGTTTTTGAAATTCAATTGGAAGAGTTTTTCCCATAACAAAGTCATTTGTGTGCATGTGCATTTCAATATGCTTTTGTGGGAGCAGAGCTATTGTACGCAGGAAATGGTCCGTACCCCTCAGTCTACTTGATCTGTGGAACAGCCTGCCAGTAGGGTGTGCTTGCCCTGGGAACCCCATATGTGTGGGCTGTGTCAAGAAGGAAGCATGAGAAATCTACCTGAAAGTCTCAGATTCTAAAGTTCCACCCAAAAAGTTCAAGGATCATCTTTAAATATTAACGGTAGCAGAGAAAAACCTCAACCGTAACCATTTTGCTCCATTTTGCAAATAGAGAATCTAAATCCCAAAGAGGTGAATCGAATGAGCCCAGATCTCCTGCATGTCCTGACGTCCCAAGTTAGGGTCCTGAGCTAAAATTCTCACCTGTGCTCAGCAGTTATAGAGGAGGCCTGATGCACACATGCAGCTCTCCTGCTTACTTGCCTTTCCACCTTTCTGCAGAAGCTTACCCAGGAGAAACAGCATTTGGTTTGGTCTGTGTGACTTTTGTTTGTAAATGCAGTGGATGCCTGAAAGCTCACAGTGAGGGTCGTTTTTTTTTTCTAAATCCTCAGATAAACAATAACGATATAAATAAAGCTTGCTCTAGCAGATGTCTGGGAACTTAACATAGCTCCATCCTTTCTTCTTTGGTGAGTCATAAATGATTTCACAGTATCTCAAAAGCTGTTTTCTTTGTTGCTGCCAAAGTCATTAACAAAAAATAGATTAGCACTTAGTCCATAATATTTTCTACGTTTTACATATTTTCTCTTTTTATGGGAGTGTATAATGGGGAACAGTAAGGACTTAAAACATTTGCATTTTGTTATCCTTTTTAAAAGGACAGAAGAGAATTAAAATATACCAAGGTTTTTAAATACATAGCAAATGAATCCGAGGGGTTTTTCTGAGATTAGAATAAAGCTAATTACTTCAAATTGAATGACTAGAAATCAAGTTTAAAGCAGAAAGAGGGATAAAAGCTTAGATCTCAAAGTACTGCATAATGTTACTTATGTTTTTGAAGTGAATACAAAGTTAATATGAGGCACAGTCATTTTCTACGAGCTTCTCATGTTAAATAAACTCCACAAAATATTAAACTTTGAAATATTAAAGCTATTTTTAAGAGAGACTACAAAACTTTGCAAAACTTTCACGTGACATTCAGTTTTCCCAGAACTTTCTACTCAAGTTGGAGCACGTTTAATCTTCCCATCGCTCTGTCCTTCACTTTCCACATTTCTAAGTGTGTCCTCATTTCTATTTTCCAAAATTTCTCTCCCAGACATCTTTAAACCAATTCTAATACAGGCACCTGTACTCATCAATTTCTTCTAAGTTGTTTATTTTTTTAATTGCTTCATCTTTATCACTGCCTTTTGGTTCACTGGAAAAGGAGTAAAACTTCAAATTCTTAAACTAGACAGTTTTTGTGGGAGGAAATTCACAGAATACGTGTTTAGCTTCTACAAAAGAATCACACACCTGCAACCCTGTTGATTTTTAAAATATCTTGCTGCAGAGGACCAAGAAATACTGGTACGTTTCAGCTACACGGTTTAAGCTGGCATCAAGTATCACGTAAGCAATACTGCCCACAATGGATCAATTCCAGTGAATTAACCAATTAAAGCAAGAATAGAATAGGGATGAAGAAGTTCTATAAGGCACTGCCTCTGGGCCCAATACATCTGAACCATTACAGCAGAGAAGTTTTCCAAGAAGAGAAGTCCTATCTCGTCTGTGTCCAGAGACAGCGTGGAATAGTGGGGAAGTCTGACATGGAGATATTCAGGTTTGGATTCCAATCTTGGTTCAGTTCCACTGACCACTGTAAGGGAGACAGAATCTCTGACTCTCTAAGATCTGCCCCTTCAGTTCCTTCCACCAGGCTCCTTTGCCCAGATATAAGTAAGACTTCAGCCAACATTTGAAGCTGCCTGCTACCTTGGATAATGAAATAGATGAGGAGAGGACTGGATGTGGAAGTGAAGGCTTAAAATCAGAGCCAAAGAGATGGAATAAATTCCCCACCAATGACGAGGCTGAATCACACTCCAGAACCAGCTGGACTACTGATAACAAAGATATTTCAGTGGCTGGGATGAGATAAGGTCACAAGGAGAGAGATCACCACATCTGTGCATTGAGAGACAGGGCAGGAGTGGGTCCCGCCTGCCTACCGAGAGCGTACAGTTGGCAGGAACACAGGCAGGATCAGATTTGGTTTTTCTCTCTTGGCTCTAGCCAGCAAGTATACGGATGTGTTCCCAACTAGAGGGGAAAATGGTAATAAAAGATGGCAATGCAATGATAAATGCCAACTGTAAGACTACGACCCTCCACGTGTGGGCAGCCTGTCATTGAGTGATGTTACCAATGACAAGGAGGAAGGTGGCGAGCTGGACAACTGTGACCTGCCTTCCTCGGCCCTCTGTTTCCTCATCTATATGGAAACAGGGGTAGCGATATTTCGCTTTCACACCGCGTTTAAGAAATTAAGAATTAAGTAATGAAACAACTCCAAACACGTCTAGTTTGAGTTTCCTCCTTCTATTTTACCAGCAGAATGACAGCAAAGGCCAACTGTCTCAGACCCATCTTCATACACTGATGAAAAAATTTCTGAGGGCTTCGGTGCCCTGGTTGTGATCCGACTAGGAAATATTAATTTATTTTTTTTTAAAAAAAGGAGTAGGGACCTCCCTGGTGGCACAGTGGTTAAGAACCTGCCTGCCAATGACACGGGTTTGAGCCCTGGTCGGGGAAGATCCCACATGCCACGGAGCAACTAAGCCCGTGTGCCCCAACCACTGAGCCTGTGCTCTAGAGCCCGCATGCCGCAACTACTGAGCCCGAGTGCCACAACTACTGAAGCCCACGCGCCTAGAGCCCATGCCCCACAACAAGAGAAGCCACCACAATGAGAAGCCTGCGCACTGCAACGAAGACCCAACGCAGCCAAAAAATAAATTAAAAAAAAATTTTTAAAGGAGTGGAAGAAAGAGAAGAATTCTGCACTTCCCAGTTGCAATTTTCTCAGATCTTAAAATACCACTACTCCATAAACAAGCGAAAGCTGTGATTGGAAGGAGAGGCTGCAAATTAGGTCATGTCACTCTATGCATCTCTGTTTTGAGTTGTAACCAACAGAAATGGACTTTAGCTAAGTGAGACAGAAAAGGAATGCACTGGTTAGGACAGAGCATCATTGGGAATGCTCAACTGAGAATTGGGGCCAAGCAGACAGAAGTGATACCCAAAACTATGACCTGAACTGGTTCTGATACACAAACTCCTGCTGCTGTAGCTGTGTCCTTGGGAGCAATCTCCCTGCCCTTCACCAGGTGTCACTAGTTCCTGAGACAGGCCACCATAGCTGGAGCCTAGGGTCAGAGCTGCACTCTAGCCGCAAGGGAATCTTGGAAAATCAATAACTTGTCTTTGTGTATCTTTTAAATCAAGAGGTCATCTTTGCACAGAAACATTGTTTCTCCCCTGCTGCTCCCCAGCAAGACACAAAATGTTGACAATTTCTCAACATGGAAATTTCAGACCCGGAAAGGGTTTCAGCCTCTGTCAGCCAAAACAAATAACAAATGTCAGCTTTGTGAGATTTCTCAGTGGGCAAGTGGCAAAACTGGCACTGACCCTTAGTTTGAAATTCTTTCCTTCAACAAATACATCTGTATATGTTTGAGGCATTGTATTGGGTTCTGGGGACACAAAGTGAACAGAAAGATATGGTTGTTACCCCTGTGGGCCTTATTGACTAGTGGTAAAGACAGACATGGAACAAATAATCACGGAAGTAAGTAGGTAATTGTAAATTAACTAAACATTGTGACAAGTTCTACAAGGCAAATGTAAAAGCGGCAATGAAACATTTTAATAGGAGGACTTGAATTCAATTTGGAGAATGCTTCTCTGCAAAGTAACATTGAAGCTAAGAACAAGTAAGAAGAACCAGAGGAAAGCAATTAATAAATTGGTTCAAAAAAAAGGAATACAGTTCTGCTTTCCCACTAACTGCCCTCAGAGGCCACATGGGGGTTCTCTGAATCTGGACCCCCAATGATAAATAACATTCAGTGAGCAATGCTGGAGGGGAGTCTTTTGAAGGAAGCAGAGGTTTACGTTTACGAGTTTTAAAAAGACTTCACAATCAACGTGAAAGAACAAAGCAAAACAAAATGCCTCTGCAGGTATTAAAGGGACAGAGGCCCTCAAGCTGGGGGTCAAGGGACCAGTTAACACTGATCAAGGTGATTAGGTTAACATAGTATATTCAATAATGTGTCATCCCAGCAATCCTGATTAAGCAAGCATCTAGCAGGTGTCGGGCCCTGGGGAGCCAGAGCAAACAGCACTTGCCCTCATGCAGCTACTATCTTGCAAAAAAGAGCCACAAAGATGTGTCATTCAGAAAAGTGGATATGCCAAGTGCTCTGGTGGCCCATAGCAGAGGGACTTCAACAAAGCAGGAGGGATTGGGAAGGTTTCCTGGTAGAAATAAGAGAAGTTAAGAGAAACCCAGGTGTCCACAGGATCTGGATACTAACTATAGGCCTGGGACATTATAGGTGAGTTATGTGTGCTGAATGAATAAATATGAAGTACCAATATGCACAGCATAGTAGTACACGGAAAAATTAATTGAAACTTCTGGTATTTCCTTCCTGTTACTCCACCTTCCCCCTCATCATAGCAGCAGCAAGAGTGTCCACTGCATTGGTATGAAGGTTTTCACAAGCAGAAATGCCGAAGAAGTAAAACATTCGTTTCTCAGCTTCTGAGTTTCAAAATAGAAATTCGAAACTTACACGAGAGGAAATAGTTGAAATAGAGGGTTTCGAGTGTGACAAAAATGATTTTTGAGTATTTGTAGCCAGAGATGTGCAAGACTAGAGACATTAAGTGTACAGTGTGGACAAGTTAAAGGGATGTACGTGGATACAAGGGCCCACAGTGCGTCAAGGGCCTACAGCCCAAAGGCAAGGGAGGACATCAGAGGAGCTGGTAACTGACCTTGAGAAGCTGTCCTGAAAATACTCCACTGAACCGAGCACAGGAGGCCAGTGAAGGGGTTGGGGGAGCAATAGACTCTCAATGCATTTGCACAAGCAGACAGCTAGTGCCTCACTTCCCAGGGTGCCAGCCAAGGTCTTGACATCCACCCAATGGGTTGCCAAAAAAGGATGGGGAAGTACCTGGAATTTCCAGTGAGCCTAAAGAGGCCTTACAGCTGAAACAAGAAAGATGCAAAGTGACCCATGACAATGGATGCCTGAGGCCAGAGGAAACCTTAACTATCTCAGTAATACCAGGGTCAATAAATGACAACAACCAAACCAGATGCCCCCACCCACTGGTCCCATGGAGTTATAAAGACCTCCCTGAACTTACACAGAGCCTAGGAAGAGGAGGAAAACCCAATTCAACTGAATTTACCTTGATTGTGTAATGTTGCTTGTTTTACAAGGTCAAATGCCGGCATAAAAATGAGATTATACTGAGTCATAAGAATACAAAGAGAAAGGGTTTTTTCTTTCCTTTTTTTTTTTGGTTTCTGTAGGGTTTTTTTGCTTTTGCACACCTCTGCAATTTCTGTAGTCTGTGAAATTTCAGCCTGCTATAAAAGTCTAGCAAAACCATTTTTTAATTAATTAGAAGGAAATTACAATGTGGAGAAAGGTTTATAGCTGGAACATCAATTTTTAAGTTGACGAGGTCAGACTGGCAAAATGCAGGCCCAGATAATAACCTACCTAGAAATAATTGGAGTACACAAAGAAATGAATTATTTGGTCCCATAATCCAATGAGGTAGCCTTTAATAAGCTTTTAGACCAGGACATTCTGAAGATAAGAAGCATCAAATGAACAAGCAAAGTGCCAATCCTGAGAGGTAGTTGAATGGAGGACAAGGCTTCTAAGACTATGAAAAGGACCCGTGAAGGTTTTTCTACTTATTTTTACTCAGTACAAAAAAAATCAAAATTAACTAGTAATTGAAAATAGTTTAAATTTAGAACAGAAAGTGCCACAATAGAAAGTTCTGTTTATTCCTCAATGTAGGTTGAATTTTGACTTAAATATTTTGCACAAATGTGAATAATTGGAAGCATTGTATGTTGAGGTTATTTTAATATAGGTTTTATATATACAAATGAAGTTAAGATGTAACATATAATATAGATATCATATATAATATAATGAGAATACATGTTAGAAGACATACATAAAGTAAAATCATACACATATATGCCTACACTTTTCCTTTAACATCACTTTGGTTAATCTGGTCTGGGTAAGCCTGACTATTTGGTCTACACAGTGCAGGGAAAGGAGAATGATAACACATCAAGTTTGGGATTGACATATGCACACTACTATAATTAAAACAGACAACCAACAAGGACTTACTATATAGCACAGGGGACTCTGCTCAAAACTCTATAATCTAAATGGGAAAAGAATTTGAAAAAGAATAGATACATTTATATGTATCACTGAATCACTTTGCTCTATACCTGAAACTAACACAACGTTGTTAATCAACTATACCCCAATATAAAATAAAATTTTTTAATAAAAATTAAAAACAAAACAAAAAAACTACACACCAAATTAAATGGTATATGCTGAGCTTCCCCGTGTATGTATAATGAGCTTTAGAAACTGTGACTAACGAGCTGGCCACCCTCAAGAATACACGAAGAACCAGATGCTAGGGTATTGGTAAAAGCTGGCTGTGAGTGGGCTGAGTTGAGGAATTCAACTAACAGGAGAGAGAATGATGAGTGATTGCCTCAGAGAAACGGGAGAAGGGCCTCATGGGTAGGAGGACCCAGACTCACTGCTTAAGACCAGCCAAGCGTCTCAAGGCCAGTAACCTTGGGGGATGGGAAGAGGAGAGGACATCATATGACATCTCGGCAGCTTCATGGCATGCCACACTACAGGACTGCAACTGAGGTCACATACCCATGTGACAGACATCATGTGGTTCCCTGGGCATACTTCCACGAACTACTGAACAAAAACACTTTTAGCTCGGTTGCATTCACCTAGTTCCTAGAACAGTACTTGGTACCCAATAGGATTTGGATGAAATGGAATCCACATTTAACTTGGATTAATTTATTGGCATTAGTTTGTTTTTTACAGCACAGACAGGAGCTAAAGGAAGAGCTAGAAATGAAGAACTTAATTCATGATCCTAAATTTATGGAAATATTTTTCCTACCTAACAGCCAATCATAAGCTAGAAGTAGATCATGATTCCTGATGCTGCATATTTGTCCAGGTAGAACGGCTCTATTTTTAGGTTATCAGTATAGATTTAGAGTGATGAAAACGTCACTCAAACTTTCTTCTACTCAAATGTGGAGTTTAGGGAGTAAAGGTCAACTGGTACCATCCAGAACCTCTAGCTCTCACTGTGCAACCAAGAGGTCCTTGCACAACATCTAAAACTCTGAAATTTGGAGAGAAAACTATTACTAGGACAAAAGTCCTGACTTAGTAGGTAGCTGCCTGTGGTCTGGAGGGAACTGTGTTACTCCTGGTCCCTAAGGCCAGTGGTCTCCAGGGTAGGCTGTGAGGACACTTGAAGGTGGATATCAGTCAACATGATGGATTGGGACACCAGAAGAATGATTAGAACTTCAGTCTACATTTATTTTTTTCTTTCAAATATAAGATGGAAACTAGGGTGTGCTAATATTTAAAACACAGTTTGATGGTAAGACATGTCATTCCTATTGAGAGTATGTGCTGAAAAATATTTCCTCAATATAAGGGTGAAACGTGATGGAAGTGTAAAGACCACTGCCTTAGCCCTTACCAGAAATCCTAAAAGTTAGAAGACACATGAGGAATTATGATTTCTTTAACATCATCCATGCAGCTGATGACAGGATAACATGTTTATCTCATTGAATCCCCACCACACCCCAGAGAGATAGATGTTACTATTCCTGTTACACAAGTGAGGAAGTAGAGATTCAAAGAAGTTAAGTATCTATCTCTGGGTCACAAACCTGGCAAGTGTCGGTGATAGAATCCAAACTCTCATCCGTTTTCGAACTGTCTGCTCTTTTCCTTACACCACAATATCTGAAGAGCTGCCAACTCTGAGACTAGCATTTGCCAAGCGACTCAATGCTGCAGAAATTGCTCTTGTGTGAAGATGGGTTTCCCATAGGAAAGCAGACACGGTAAGCTCTTACTCTGTTAATAAGGAATGTCCCTAATCGTGCCCATCAAAGTCCATACAGGACAGTAAATACTGTGAGCCATTCTATGAATCATAAAAGTTATTATTCTTATTAGTGAAATAATTTTAAGAAGCAACAATATCCTATTCAATAGAAAGAAAAAGCCCCCAGTAGATCCATTGTATACATTTGGTGGATATTTAGACGTGTGTGTGTGTGTGTGTGTGTGTGTGTGTGTGTGTGTGTGTGTGTGTGTGTGTAAATGAGAGTGAGATAGAGACAGAGGGAAGAGATACTACAAAGGTTTAAATAAATAATAACAAAGATTGTAAGGACATAAACAGTGGACATTCGAAGTTCTCCCAGTCTCCAACATTCTCTATCCTCTTTGCCCTACGAAGTTTTAATTGATTAGAAAACATGTTGGTAAATTATGACTGCAGTTACCTTGGTCAGTTTCATTTCCAGCACATGGCTGCTATGGATCCGACTGTCAAAATGAGCTACTTCTTTGGAGGAGGACTTAACCTTAGCAATGATCTTCACATAGGAGAACACGATCACAGCCGTTGGGAGCAAGAGGCAGAAGAAGAGGATGTTCAGGATGAAAATCTGGCCCCCTACTGAGGCCTGGGCCAGCCACCAGTCCAGAGTGCACGAGGTTCCGAAGGGCTCAGGTGCGTAGTCCCCCAGACCTACCAAGGGCATGGTGGTCCAGAAGGAAGCATAGGCCCAGATGACGGCCAGGCAGATGTAGGCGTGCTTTCTTTTCAGCCAAACCCCTGGAGGTGGAAGAAGAGCATTACCAGGATGTAATCTACCCTCCACCCAGATACCTCCCTTCGATAGGTCAAATTCCACATCCAAAGAGTTAATCCATTGGATTCTGGGAGAAGTGGTCAGTAACCAAAGCCGGAGGGAGAGTAGGGTGGAGGGAAGAGAGTTCCAGAGCTTGGGTGCTTTTTCCAAGAGAATAAAACTGGAAGTGATTTCACAGGGAAGGTTTTCTCTAGGCATCTGGGAGCCTTGGGAGGGGGAAGTGACAAAAGCTGGGGAGAGGTGGCAGTAAAAAAGATGAGAGGATGCTGAAGACAGTGGAGGATCTTGGGAGAACATCCGGAATGACCTTTGAGATCCTATCTAGGACAAGAGGCCAACTGGTAGAATATAAAGATGGAGCCCAAAAAAGCACGTGTTAAGGGTTTATCTAAGGTAGAGTCCTTTGTGGGAGAAATGATAAGACACTGCCTGTATCTTTAAAATACGCTTCTTCCTAAAAGCTCATGTGCCTCTCACCTAAGCACTCGTGGAGTGGGTGTTGATGCCACGGTCATGACTGTGTGGGGTGACGTTATGGGGTGACCCCACTGGGTGAGAGCAGATTTTGAATCTTCCAATGTTATTAATACGACAGTCACATTCACACAGCCATAGATGGAGAAGTGGGGAATCTAGGTAGATCATAACATGTTCTGCAAAAGAAATTCTGTGAAAATATTTCCAGTAAAACAACAACAAAAAAAATGAGTTCTGTGTTTCAGCACTAGTTTCCATTCGCCGAAAGAGAATTCCAAGAGGCAGAAACAGTGCAGTCATTTAAGGAAAGCTGTAAAGCGCTAGTGATCATTTGCAAAAGTTCAATACAACCACCTAAGACAGGTCAGCCTGATCTAGGGCTTCAGCCTGCAGGGGAAATTACCTCCATACCGGTTATTGCCTGAAACCCAAAGGGCCAGAGATATAACCCCTAACTGCCTTGTTTTTTGGTAGCAGAGAAGAAATATCAAAACATGCTTAATAAAAGCCAAACGATTTCTTCAGCACAGACTCAAGGCCTGCCTCTGTTTAGTGTCACGTGAGGTCTGGGAAATCAGAAGGGCCTAATCCTTCTCATTTCTAGTATTTGACCCTCTTCATGTAACCTTTCCAGACGTCAGTGTTCTTATCAGTAAAATGGAGAAAACAAAGATATACTGCTTACAGATTTTGATACGGGTGAAATGAACAATGCCAGGCCTCCTTTGCAAACTACGAAGAACTACACTAACACAAATATTTACTCCTGTGTTTGTCTTATTTGGCGCTAACAAGAAATATAACAGATTGTTTCCTTCGTCTCTATTTTTTCAAATACACGGTACCATAAAATGCAAATTTCACGGACCCACCAGATAGGGGTAACAAATACGTAGCCACAATACCTGTCAGCTCTCAGTTATCCATTATAATGGAGAAAACACTGGCACAAATAATTATATATATTTATAGGAATGTGCATAGGCATACGTAGAAGCATTTATGGTTAGGGTTACTTAGTGAGGTGTTTTATACTTACATTCGGTTATGGTGAAAGGCTGTCAAGTACAGGAGGGAGTAGATTAGTAGATTGGTTCTGTGATGCTCCAGCAGTCAGAACTAGGACCAATGGGTGGAGGTTACTGGGAGGCAGTTTTGTCTTAATATAAGGAATAACATTGTAACAATGAGAGCAGACCAATCAGAGAATGGGCTGCCTTGTGCAGTAGTAAGCTCCCCGTCACTGGTCACTGGAACTATCCAAGAAGAGGCCAAGTGGCTGTCTGTCAGGGATGCCTTAAAACAGTTTATCACATTACATGGGAGAAAGGTCTACATGTCCCCAAGCGACCTTCTAATTCCAGCATTCCAAGACACTGTGTGGAGTGTTTAATTGTGCGACAAATCAAATGATGAAACTAGACTATCGAGAATCAACCTTAGAAGAAGCTGGAAAAAATACATAGTTTCCATAGGAATTATGCCCTGCAATGATTCTGGCGATGGACAGCATCATCTCTTTAATTGACCCAAAGCCTAAAGTCAAGAGAATATTTAAAAAGCAGAGACATCGAGGTTTAGTATTCCTCAAATATTCCCAGGAAATTGAACTTTTGGCTTTTTTGTCTGTAAAATCTATATTTAAAATCTATTTTGATATGACCAAAAATAAGTTTATAGAAAAATATTGACTCTGAAATCATCCAGAATACTTATAATTGTATTTTTTTGTATTTTATTGGAATTTTTGATTCAAGCTATTTCTATTGCAAGTTTTAAGCTGTTTAGAAAAAGAGATGCTAATTTTTTTTAAAGGTGAGCCTGGATGGTGCAGACGTTGGGCCATGACCCTACCCCTGCCCTGACCCCCTGCATGTTTTTTTTTTAATTTAGTACCGTAAACTTTTAAAATATAAAGAGAAATTCCTCCCCATTGAGAGTGTCACATCAACTTGATCCTTCCCATTTCAGGCTCCAGGCCATAGTCTGTCCCCATGGTCACAACAATCAAGCTGATTGAGATTAACAAACAAAGTAGCCGGTGGGAACCAATATTATTCCCTGGTTGCACCTGGTTCTCAGTATTAAATTAAAAGGGCCCAAATCCTTCTCTTTTGGGTTCAATAGATTTCCAGAGCCCCAAGAAGCCAGAGTACGAAAAGTTTATTTTTCACATGTAGAATCGTCCTATCATTAAAGAAAAATCTTTAGCCTCTGAAAATTTGTTTATTGCTGGCTCACCGCTGACCAGTTCTCTCAGCTACTCATCTTTCTACCTACCAAGACCACAAAAAGAATGTTGGGCGGTATTTCTGTATGTGTGTCCTTTCCTGCAGGCACGGCTCTCTAACCTGGAGGAGAATTCCTCTTCTCTGCAGTCATAGGGATCCTGAGTGCTAAAGGAGAACCGGAAACATCTTTCCATATAATTATATTTACTACTTGGGGAACCAGCTAAACATCTTGGACCCAACATCCTTTCAATGTATAAAATGCATTCTTTTGCTTGTATGGCATAACACGGTAAAAGCTTACACACTTTATACAGAAAAATGACACTTTTAAAAGCATCATAGCCAAACACCAGACATTCCTATAAAAGTAGTATTTAAAGAAACCTACATTGACACAGGTTCAAATCTTTAAACATAGGTTAGAACAAGATAAGCTATAAGTAGAAATACTCCTGGTCTCTGAGGTTATTCATAATCCTTATTACCTCTGGGTAAAACATGTACCGCTTTGACAGTCCACCTAGATTTGACTATCAGGGAATAGAAACCTTCCTACTTACCATACGATAAATAGCAGATTTTCAAGTATCGGTCCAGGCTGACAGCAGTCATAGTGATAAGACTTCCACAGCCAAAGAAAAATCCAGCCCATCCGTACCAGCGGCAGCCAATCCAGCCAAACACCCAGCGGTGACAGAAGCAAGAGATGATGGTGAACGGTTTGCCTACAACTAGAGTGCCAAGCAACTTGTCAAGGGAAGTTCCCTTCAGTTAAAATTTACCTCGCCTACCTCAACTCGCTGTTGAGTTTTATCCCAAGCAGACAACAGAGAGCTATTTTCGGAAATGTTAGGTCCAGTTTGTTTATAGCCAGACCCAGATTTCTGGGATTTAAACTATTTATTCCTTCAGGCTTCATCAGTTTGCTTTGTTTGTTTGTTTTTTACTTTTCTAGAAAGTAATCTTCTACTTTAATTCATGCCCTGCACCCGCCTTATCCAGCTGTGCATTCAATCTTCCCCCTCTTTGAAGGAAATGGCTGAGGAAGCTTTCCAAACTCTGTATCTGATCCATCTATCAAAAGAGGGTTCCCCAACCTTAATGCATTAGAAGAACCAAGTAACTGACATTGGCAGCCTGCAGGTGCCAGCCTGCCCCACCCCTCCCAGGTGTGCCCCGTACCTGGTACACTGTTAGTTCAGTCAATTAACACATATTTATTGGGTGCTTTTCTAAGTTAGACACACATCGCCTCTAGTGGTCTACACAGCTGGTCTCATACTCCACCTGGCTAGACTGGGCACCCTCATATCAGAACTTCCCAGTCCTATTGGGTCTACACCCCACTGTCTGTGAGGAAACCCAGTGTAAAAGAATTACTTTTTTGTTTAACAAATGAACTATTCAGTGCCCATTATGCAACAAGGTGCCAGAGGACAAAGTGGAGATTAAGATTAACAGATTCATTTTTAATAGATAGAGGGGGCAAATGAAACAAATAATTTGTAATATAAGATACAATATGATGGAATGATGGGTCATGATGAGTTCTGGGAAGAAAAATGAACCAGAGGAAGGAAATAGACAGAAATGGTTGCTTTATGTCAGGAGATCAGGGAAGACCTCTCTGCGCACGTGATGTTTAGGTAGATGCTGAATCAGTGGTTGAGAACTCGAGCAAACATCTAGAGGGAAAATATTCTAGGCAGGGGAGAGAGCAAACTCAGAGCTTGAATTGAGTGTCTGCTGGGTGGGTGCTATAAGACAGCAAAAAAGACAATTGAATGTGACTCCGATGGAGCGAAATTTGTGTCTGTTGTGCCTGGGATCCACCAGCAAAAGGTATTTTAGGCTTCTTTCTGGAGTGGAGCTTTTGATGAACCTATGGGATGTCATCTAGAACCTTCGGGATGCCAAAGGGTTTTGATGAACCTCTTGGAAAGGTCTCTCCCTCCTCCACTAGGTAGAATGGTTCTAAACCCAGCTGCACATTAAAATCACTGGAGGAGTTTTGTTTTGTTTTGCTTTGCTTTGCTTAATTTTAAATACCAGTGTCCAGAGCTCCAACCCCCAGATAATCTGATTTAATTTATCTGGATTTAATTTATCTGACTTCATTTATCTGGCTGGGCCATTACAATATATTGTTTTTAGCTCCCCAGGTGATTCTAATACATATACATGATTGAGAGCCATTGATATTTATACAATAAATATTAGTTGTATAGATGAAATACATCTGGTCTCTAGGATGTGTTTCTTCAAGGTGCTTATAATGGAATATAGTGAAGCAAGAAAAAAATTAAAAAGACATAAAAATTTTTAAGGTTTACTGGAAGGAAAAAATGTATTTAAGAGATAACCAGAGGTTGCAAAAAATGATTTGAGTTGATCAGAGAAAACTAACCCATGGCAGAAAATGTTTTCTGGTGAATTACTCTAAAGATATATACAGAGTAATGAGGTGGTTTATGCAATTCTACAGCAGACTTGCTTGGTTGAAAGCATTTTCAATGTATCTGACCAATTGTGGACATTTTTATTCAAGCCTAGTCTAATTCAGCCTTAAGCATCAGTCGGCTATAAGCGAAGGACGTGACTGAAATGGCAGGTTTCATTCAAGCATTTTACGTTCAGTACCAGTGAGAGAACCACTAGGGGGCAGCATGGTGAGCTGACCGGAGAGCCATCATTCATGTTGCGACACCGCCATCGTGTGGCCAAAACGAAAATGGCAGTCACTTTGCAGCCTCGCAAATTCTCTGAGGCGTATCTCGACTATTTTCACAGAAAGGGGCCGGATATGTCACTTTCCTCTTAATGTGCATGTGTATTTCCCAAAAGAGGTCATGATATTTCAGTCTGTCCATACTGAGTAAAGTCTTCCCAAATAACCAAGATCATCCAAACTCAGTGAGAGGGCAGCACATCCATTGCTGTGTAATAAACAGTGACTCAGTAAGTAGACACATCACCAAGCCTTGTTTTCAGAGATTGGCAGTGGCAGAAAAATCCGCTTATGAAGAGAGGAACAAATACCGGGAAACATTTTAGAAGGGATGCTTTGGATGAGAGCCTGCTAAAAGATTTCCAGTGGAAAGACGAGTTGATGTGTGCTATTCAAACTCAATTTCCCTAATTCTAGTAACTTAAAATCATACGCTATGTAGCAGAAAGTGGGGATCCAGAGGCATATTTGAGTGTATCTAGGCAACCCTGGAATTTTATAGATGAATGTAAGGGAAGTGACTGACCCAAAATTGTTCATATTTGTAAAAATGAATTACAGTTAAAGAGAAATTTTATTCCAATTCCTCCTTGCTGGGTTACCAGAGGGGCCAAAGAAGCAAGAAATAAACCAGTGGTTCAAAATTTTGGCTGCACAATAAATTTACCTGGAAATTCTAATTTTAAATAACCTGATGCCCAGGTAACATTCTCAACTAATTAAAAGCAAAATTTCTGGGTATGAAACCCAGCTGTGAGTTGTTTTTGTTTTTGTTTTTAAGTTCCCCAAGTGACTTTTTTGTGCAGCCAAGGTCAAGAACCACTGAACTAGAAGCTTCCTATACTTGCAGTCAGTCCCTAAGCCACACTTAAATATGTCATTACAAGGGCAACCCTTCCCCCTTCCTTGGCTCACCTTTCTGACCCATCATTTACCCTTAAGACCTTACCCCCTTGATGTTTACTTTAACAGATTTCCCTAAGGGAGTGAGGGATGTAACAGAGCTCAAAACAGTGATCTAAATCCTGTCTGTAAGTTTCTGTTTTCTGAATCATTTAGCCCACTATACTGTGAGGTATCCAAAGTCTCATGTATCATTTCAAATTGTATCCTCAGCATCTAACATGCCCGGCACATGGAATGGACTCCATCTATGTTAAATGGATGATCTCTTTAGCCAAACAGCACTCTGCTGACTTACCACAAAACACTGTAAAGATGATTTGTGAAAGGAGGAGCAAAAGAAGCTGGGGGTAGGGTGACCTGTGAGCCAGTGAGGACTTTGTAACGGGGCATTCAAACCCCCAAAGAAGAAATGGCATGGCTGCGTTACCTGAAATCCCCAGATCACAGATTGCTAAATTGATAGTCATTATTTCCGCAGGTTTCAGCTTCTTTTTTCGTCTAGAAGACATATAAAGGACATACCCATTTCCAAATGTGGACAGAATCCCTACAAGGAAAAATATAAATTTCCATCGTTAAAACTAGGATTTAGAGTTCACTCAGATATGAAACACTTCTCAATTTCAAAAAATGGACACCATAGATTTAGAGGGTAGCGACAGGATTCTAAATAAAAATCTAAGTTAAGAAGATGAAATAAAAAGCATGAGTTGTGAGTGACAGGCGAGGGATGGTTTACCTCCAAAGGGATAGGAGTCAGGGATTGTCAAACGGCACTTACCCAGAAAAAGAACCACTAATTTCCCAGTGAAGCTCAGTAGGGTGTGGGAATCCCCATGGTCAGTTCTTGGACTAATCCCCAGGATGGAGCATCTCCTCAGCCATTTTTAGAGTATTGGCTTTATAGAACTCCTCCCCTCTGATGAGAAGGGTTAACCCCTTGGCTATCGCTAAATTCTGAAGACGAAGTGACCCAAACCAAATGAGGCGCTTTCACTCTTCTTGTGGACTCCTGAGGGGGGACCAGCACTCAGGAGAAGCAGAGACCAGATTAGGCTGGCGTGACCCCCTGCAAGGACAAGGTCATCTCCTGGAGACGCATCCAGGACTTTTTGCATCCTGAGGACATGGACGCTGGATATCTGCCACTGCTACTGGACTCGGTATGAAGGGGAAGTGGGTGACAATTGATAACGTGGACTCTCCCACTCCCACCAAAGGGAGAGAAAGTGGCCGTCAACCCACCAACCTACCAACAATGATATAAATGTGTTCCCACTTTTTTATATCCTTTTATTAATGACTGGCTTTGACATTACAATGATACTGTTCAAAAGTTCTTACAAACCCAGTTTAAATCCAAAAAGACCCAATCCCTACTGACTTTAGTTAAGAAAAGAATACACCTACTTCCATAGCTTAACATGTAGAGTAGATTTCTTCAGGAATTCTTGCTTCATAGTGTAGCTGTGTATAAATGAGAATCTGGTACAGCTGCCTTTAGTAGTAAGGAATAAGGAGAGTATTAACAGGAGAAACCCAGATTTTTCTATCTTAACTTCTACTTCTCCACCACAATTCATTTGGGGGGGCAAGGGGGAAAAAAATGTGTGTTTCAGCTGATGGTATGAAACCACCAGGCACTAACTGCATTGTGCTCTTAGGAATTTCTGAATCCCAGGAGTCAGTGCTGCCTCGTGGTCTATTAAAACCTCTTTAGCTTTCTTAAGACAGAGGAGGAAAAAAATAGAAGAGGTGGTGGAGGTTCTAAAGCAACTAAAATGAAACCCATGTCGCATTAAAGGAAACCAGCTAACAAGGCACACTGGGAAACTAAAATGTGAAAACATGGCTAGAAAAATTATAAACACATGCCTTCTACTTCGTATCCAAAAAGATGAAAAAAACAGTAATTATGCATATGCATTTGATACACAAAAGCTCATTTAAACATCCTTTGTCTTTTTACTTCTCTTTTGAGAATATTGATTTTCTTGTTTTTCCTTTCTCAAATTATCTTTACTAATGATTCATAAGGCTTCACCCAGTGCCCAAAGCTTATCAAAAAATAGTCAACTCTCTGCGAGCTGCATGTTGATTATTCCCACAGGCAATCTCCCGTAGGGGAGTATCAGGAGAATGCAAACTTATTTTTAATGAGAGTTAAAGGAAAAGAAGATTAAGAAGGTAAAAGCTAAAGTGAGGGGGACATTTTTTGATGACCAAAATCCTGACTCTTTCTATGAATACAAAAAATTTAAATCTCGTATATAGACCGTTAATGAACTACGTATTTCTAGTAAAGAGTAGAGGATGGAAATGGGTCTCTAGTTTATTTCTCCTCTATTTCAAACTCAGATTATCTTTTCACCTTCCAGTTTTCCCTAAGACTTCTAGTATTTAACAAAGCTCACCAAGAATGTCATTCCACTCTGGTTCCTTAAAAGGAATCTGGGCACATCCCCAGGAGGGAGGGAACCAGACACAGCACCAAGCCCAAGACTGGGTCGAGGATGAGTCCAGCCCCCACCAGCTGACCCTGGCCTCCTCCTGAACGAACGACTGCTCTGGAACATACGTTTGGCTCCACCCCCAACTCCCTGAGGGATCTGAGGCTCCCTTTGTTCCGGGACTCTTTTCGGACCCCTTTATCTGGTGCCTCTTCAGCACTCCCATTTGACTATGATTGTAGATTTTCCTTCCACCCCTTAATCGTCCTCCCTATTTTGTGTCATCTGGAGAAATCTGTCAGGTTACAGATGCTACTTTGTAATTCATTCCTTGCAATTGATTGCAACAAATTCAATTTATAAGATGTCTATTTTTCTGTCTTTTCTGATCATTGAAAGTACTTATGTTTAATAAAAATGCAATGTGGATTTTACTACCAGGTAGTCCCTGTGTGGGGAGAGAGTAGTTTGCCCATTTTGTTCATTTCTGTATTCCCAGCAACTTAAACAGTGGCAAATAGGCACTCAATATATATTTGTGTTTGAAAGGACAGGGAGGTCCATTGATAAGAAACAGAATTTAAATCAGTACCATAATAACGAATAACAAAGCCAAGGACCCAGGGAATCCCTTTGCAGTGGAATTTCTGATTCAATTTCATCAATTCCTTTTGCCTCAAGCACTGACCATAGAGGGGTCTCCAGACTTTTCTAATGAGTTTGGCTAATTTCAGGAGGTTAAATGAAAGTCTTAGCCAGTAATAAGTAGATGAGAAAGAGAGAGAGAGAAGGAGGGGGAGAGAAAGAGAGAAGGAGAGAGAGAAAGCTTGACCCAACAACTGAAAAGATTAAAGGCAGACACACCTAAAGACATAACCCACCTGCACACTGGTTACCCAAATTTAAAACAACGATTTTAAATGTAAGAAAAGTATTATGGTTGAATCCAATTACCTAGAGTAGTGCTGTCCAATAGAAATGTAATGGCAACCAGAAATGTGAGCCACATATGTATTTAAATTTTTTCTGGTCGTCATATTAAACAAAGTAAAAAATTACTAAATTAATTTTGAGAATATATTTATTTAACCTAATAGGCCCAAAATGTTATAGGTTAGACATGTAGTCGATAGTTTAAAATTATTAATGAGCTAGTTTACATTATTTTTTCTGGTCTTATGTTTTCAGTATCTGGTGTCTATTTATACTACAGCACATCTCAATTTGGAAAAGTCACAGTTCAAGGACTCAGGAGCCACACGTGGCCACCACATTGGATACCAGAGTCTGGAAGCAGATGTCCCATGTTGTGAATCAGGCACGAAAACTTTTGACCCTGAACTGACTTCCATTTATTATTCATACATTTTTTTCAACTCTCATCAAAATCACTTAGTGATGCTATCATGGTGGGACTTGACTTTAGGTGAAGTAAACGCAGTGTATCCATCCTGACTACAGCATTGGGACAGAGTTCTCTCCATTGTGAAAAGCAGAGGCTAAACTAGATGAGTTCTAAGGTCCATTCTGAGACTATACTCTTATCCTTATATCAAAAGTATGTTTCAAAAAGTAAAAGCATTCTATTTAAATAAGAGCTCATTATCATTAATTTTGTCATTCGGTAGACAAGCCTACTATCAAAGCAACCAAAATGAAATATAGTCTCAAGATAAATTATTTTGCTGTAAAACTTCTTTGGATTGTCGAGGGAATATTTATCCCTAACAATAAAGATAATAGAGTCGTTTCTAAGAAACATGTATGAACTCTGTGGTGCCACCCCTTCTTCCTGCTTCCTCCCACTCTCCGTCTCAAAATATCCACTTAAGTGTTGGAATCTTTGTGCAAAATTAACGTAGCAGCCCATGAATTTTCTAGATGCAGCCTTTGCACTGAAAAGGCAAGGAAACTTACCAATGATTGTTAAGTAAAAGCCAGCCACTAAATCCGCTTCCCAGGAAAGTTTGGAAGCAAAGGGATCCCCCTCCCGAAGGTAGTACGGCAGGCGCTCATCCAGGGCCGGAGCCGTGTGGTTCAAAGCCATGCCCTCCTCCAGCGCCAGGGTCTGAAAGGCAGATACGTGGAGGTCACAGCAGAACTGAAGAAGCCAGCCTGACCCATCTCATAACCACGCCCCCTGCTTTAAAATGAAAAGCACGTTTCCGGAGTCATGCTTGAGTCTCTAATTAATAACTGGTGAACACTTGAACGTTTTTCTTCCATGATCCAAATATGTCAATATTCAATTCTTCAGTGTGTAGATTAGCCAAGCCTATGATATCTCATTTCTTTTTTTTGGTTTTTGTTTTTGGCCACGCTGGATCTTAGCTCCCTGACCGATCGAACCTGTGCCCCCTGCAGCGGAAGCATCTAGTCTTAACCATTGGACAGTCAAGGATGTCCTTTATCTCATTTTTTTTATCATGGCACCCCCTTCGTGCCACCTCACACCTCCCTTGGGCGAATAACAGGTTGAAAGCCAAACCCCACCCATTTTCCTGCTCCTCGCAATTTTTGTAAAGGTCTGAGCTGAGAGAAGATGTATGGAGATAAATACATTGATGAGAGATTTCATCAATATTTTAAAATATTACAAATGTATAAAATATTTTTAATTTGCCAGAATATGGTGCTTTTTTCAATTATCCAAATTGCCCAGAAGAGCATTTCTGTCAGTTATATGTCCAGTGAGCGTCAGAGTTTTTCTAAAAGAAAAAATAGTCATTAGTTATTAGAGCATTGAGTACAAAGGAACATATAATCTTCACTAAATGAAGTTAAGAACTAGGAGATTGTTAAGAATATCTTGAAATGTTGGGCCATTTGGAAATGAGCTCCGGGCTTCCCTGGTGGCGCAGTGGTTGAGAATCTGCCTGCCAGTGCAGGGGACACGGGTTCGAGCCCTGGTCTGGGAAGATCCCACATGCCGCAGAGCAACTAGGCCCGTGCGCCACAACTACTGAGCCTGCGCGTCTGGAGCCTGTGCTCCGCAACAAGAGAGGCCGCGATAGTGAGAGGCCCGCGCACCGCGATGAAGAGTGGCCCCCGCTCGCCGCAACTAGAGAACGCCCTCGCACAGAAACGAAGACCCAACACAGCCAAAAATAAATAAATAAATAAATTTAAAAACAAACAAACAAAAAAGAAATGAGTTCCATCTTGGATGTAACTCACAAGGCTCATCCACGGGCCGATTTGGGTTTCAAGTTTCTTAAAGCAGAAAGCAACTCCATTATTTCCCACCACCCCCCTTCAAATCCATTGTCTAAATCTATTGTTTGCTGTAGAAATACTGCGTAACAGTACAAATGCTTCTTTGAAGAGTCTAATATTTCAGGGAAGGTGCCAGAGGGTTGCAAGAGAAGCATCCCATCTAAAAGTGGAGCATAAAATAAATGACTGCTCGAGATCCCCCCTGCATCTATGATTCTACGCAAACATATAGAATAAACCTTTTGGAGGAAATTATATGTGATTAGTCACGTTATTCATGTTAGCATAATCCTTCAAGCAATAAAATGTACTCTAGTGCCCTCACATTTGCTAGTTAATGATCTTTTTGACCATGAATAATGCTTCTTAAAACTGTTCTTGTAACAACTTACCATAGAAAAATCTACAAACATCCCCACTCCTCATCACCCATAAAAGTTTTAAGTATTTTTTGAGTTACGAGGATTCACCCAAAAAATTTTTTTCTATGATTTCACCGTAAAAATTAAGAGGTAACTTGAGGTATAGCCAGACCCAAGGCCTCCTATCTAAACTGAATGGACTTTCAACTGGCTATTTAGCAGATATGGAAAAGAGAATGGTAAAGCATCACCTCCTAAGATGAAATAAACACCATCAGTTAGTATCAAGGATGACAATCTAATTCTGTTCAACTTTATCCAGTCTTAGAATTATCTTCAAAAAATGGTAGGCAACAAATTTTCCCTCTGGCCTGCTAAGTTGTCACTGGTTTAGGGCAGGAGTTAGTAAAAAGCATGGGCATTGTAAATAGATAATTTCTTATACAAAGGGTCTGAAAGTGTTCTGCCCAAAATGAGCTTCCCCACTGGGCTTCTCTGGCCTCTGAAACTTTTACCATTTTTTGCCTGAAGGCTTTATCACCCCCAAATTTATTTCTAGTATATAGTATCTGAGAACATAAGATGTGAATCTGTCAGCACCCATGAAAACTTTAACATTGAGGAGTTTATGAAATGAGTTACTTGGTACCCAGCAGCAGCCAGTGGAGCTGAAAATAGTGGGATACAGGTAACATCAATTACGACACGGAGGAGGAGGGTGGAAACATTGTAACCCATGGGGATCCTTGAAAGAACCTGGAAGGCCATGAAATATCCACAAAGTTAACAAAGAAGCGCCCAAGAGCTAGGGAAAGGTGGTCAAAAGAAAGAAGAACAGCAAGAATTGAAAACATTCAACCTCCAGAAGTAAAATTTCTCAGCATTAAGCCTGATACAAGGTAAGCAAGGAAATTTTTTAAATTTCACAAGTCTGATGGATGGCTTATCCAGGTCTTTGTCAAGTGGGTTGACAACTTTGTCAAGTTGGCCCATTTTTACTACTGTCTTCAAGGTTACCCACAATAAGCCTAGAAGAGAAAGGGTCTGTGGTTAGATTCACTTTGACGTCAACTCCATAAATTTGTGCCCCTTGCTAAGCTGGAGTTTTATGGGGAGAGGCCAACAACTCAGGACCAAACTTCCTTGCACCTCAACTCTGAAGACCAGCCAGCCGGGGCCCATGATCGTGAGCAGGAAGACCATTACTAAAGACCAGGGGGTGGAGTTTTCTTTGTCTTCTTTGCTCTGGTCTCTCTCCTGTCCTCTTCAACCTCAGGCTCTGCCTTTCCCGTTGGAGAACCATGGTGCCTCACACCATCACCCCCACCCCATCCTTTCATGTCAAATTCTTCTCTAAAAAATGGACTTGCTACATTTTGTTGACATAGGAAGATGCTCACAATATATTTGGTGGGAAAAAAACTATCAAAGAGTTAGGAAACATTTTTTAAGAGAAAAAAAAAATTGTAGAGAAATATATAGAAAGATTTATGTCAAGGGGTTAAAATTTTTCATTATAAATCGTGATAGTCTAGTTATTATGTATAGTGATGTTAAGAGTTATTTTTTCTTTACTTTTTATTTGGGGGCACTCGGTGATATATCCATTTTCTAATTATGTAGCAAGGGTATATTACTTTTATAATATTTATCATCTGTATTTTAATAAAGGAGCTGTTACCGATTATTTATAACATTAGTGAAAATTTTACACCCATCCATTCATTCATTCATATAAATATTTACAGACTACAAGTTATGTGGCAGACCTCTGCTGAGTTCCTGAGTTCCTTCCCTTGGGGCTTTGCCACTAATGGGGTGCCTCACAGGAGCTGAGTTAGGAGATTTTTCTGCAAAAGACTCTACTCATAGCCCTGAAATCTCACCACACATGGAGCAGGTCACATCTGTGCCCCGGATCGTGCACCAGGCACTGCCTTGGATGTGTGTCAGACACAGGTCGGGGACCCAGGTGACACCTTGGGAATTTTCTCCCCCATTCTTGAGTCTCTTCTTGCTCACTGAGTGTTGTGTGTAAATTCAATAAGCATAAACCGTGCTCTTCATGACGGTGTTTTACTGTGTCAGCAGCTGCCGGGGCTTAATGTGCATCAAGCGGTAATCATACTCATATTAATATGTTGTAAAAGAGATCTGTATCCTAGTGAAGCGATTTGGATGATTTTGGCATATATAAGGATATAGTATTTTTCTTTTATACATAAAAATGGAACCTGCAAGAGTTTCAACAAAGTGGCAATCAAGAAAAAAAAATAATTTGGGAGCCCAAATACCCACAATCCAGGTCTCCAGAGAGGTAACCTTTATCTGTTAGTTAGTGCTAATGAGATCCTTGCCTTCTCTACAGGGGAAATGTTCACAGCCACAAAGAAAACTAGTGCTCAGCTGAGGTTGGCTGTCAAACAGAAATGCGCATTAACACCCTTCAGGTTTTTCCGCTGTGGTTCAATATGATGCTAGAGAAGAAAATAAAAGTCATTTTTTTTTTACCCACTTAACAAGACAGGAAACATGGGGAGGAAGAGAGGGCTGGAAGGAAAGAGAGAGGAAATGAAGGAGGGAAAAAGGAAGGAAAGAATATTTTCTGCTGCAGAACCAAGCCAGCAAGACAGCAATCAATTCAACTCAGTAGCTTCTAAGCCATGTAAAAAGGGGCTGAACTGTCTGTTGAGAATAATAACCTTCGAGTCAATTTATTCCTAAGCAATTCTGCTTGAAGCAAATTGACAAGTCTAAGGCGTTGGGAGGATTGTAAGCAAGAGAGGTCTGCTTTAATATTGTCTTAAATCGTTCATGATAATTTTTTCAAGTGTCAACTGTCACGTAACTCCTATTTCAACCAGCTCTCCTTTTCTGAACTTCTGAGTAATGAGTTTCAAATTCATTTTTCCCACATTCTCTCCAAACCACTTTTCCTAGGCAAAAAAGATGAGGTACAAATTTCATATAATAATTACTATTTTAATTCCCAGCCCTCAGTACTTTTCACTCCTAGAACAAGGGCCCGAGCACCCACCCCAATTCACCTACCAGACAATACTGCCCACCTCTGGCATGGAACACCTTTTCCTCTTTCTCTCCCAGGGGTCTTCCTGTACCATATACCTTAGGATCCTTTCCTAAGGAAGCAATCAAATAGCCCAAACATCTGCAGATCATCAAGGTAGCACCTAGCCTAGAGATTGCCTCAAGAACATATGGGAAAATGCAAACCCCAGAGATGATGCTGGAACCTCAGGATCCCTACCAGCATCATGACAGAACACCAGACCTGCAAACCCTTCTCAAGTTGGAAATATATATATTTTTTTATTCAAACAGAAAGTTTGAAACATTTATATTAACATATTTCCATACAAATAACCCAAAGAAAGTTTAGTATTAGTTGTTTTGTTTGTTTGTTTTTTTATACTGCAGGTTCTTATTAGTCATCAATTTTATACACATCAGTGTATACATGTCAATCCCAATCGCCCAATTCAGCACACCACCATCCCCACCCCACCGCGGTTTTCCCCCCTTGGTGTCCATACTCAAGTTGGAAATATTTTTGTCTGCAACCTCACGGTCGATATTTCATTGTCTCCCCCTGCCCTCAAATTCTAGCGTAAAAAGAAACTTGGGCAAAATAAAATAACTTTGAAAAAAGGGTACGAAATGCCCTACTTCCTTCCCCAATTCACTTCCTGCAGGGTCTGAGCTCCTCCATCTCTTCAGATCAGATCGTGTTAGCTGTGATTCCTAGTTATGAGGTCGCCCTCAGTTATAATAATGGCCAACATGAAGCACGTGCAGAATCTTCAACAACTGAGTCTATTCATTCCTTTGAGAAGGAATAAACCATACCACATGAGGTTTTAAAAAAAACTGGGAGGAACAAACCGGCTAGACACACAGTTACTTTGGCAGGAAACTCAGAGTACCCCAGACAGATCTGAAACTGCAATTTTACAGTCTCTCATTGTTCTACTGCTGGATGCCTTCTTGTTTTATTCCTGATCTGAAATTCTGTTTCTGCCATGCCTTTTAAGCATAAGTTGATAAGCATTAGTTGATAGATTTCACCCTAAACTCAACAAGAGGAAAAAAAATCCAATTTGCTTCATCAATTACACAGTGGCATTCAGAATAAAGATTCAGACAGAATCTTCAGAAAAATTCAGCTCTAACTTGGTCCTAGTTCTTACAATCACACAGAAGAGGGGGAAATCCCCTAAACGTGAATTAAGGACTGCTGTCTCTGTGCCCCATGAATCATGCCTTGGCAATCGTCGTCATACCCTTTAAGTGACCATTCAACTCAAAGTTCTATTTTCCCGACAATCATCTTAGAATTTGTTGTTTCTTTGTTATTTCGTCCCCTTATTAAAACTCACCAATTTAAGGACCTGCCAGAAAGAAATGTCTTTCCCTGGGCTTCGCAGGCTGGGTTTGCTCAGATCTTTCGATGCCTTCCTATTGGCTCTTCCCAAAGCAACACTAGTTACTCTGTACTTCAGCTGATTTTAAACAGTACCAAGTGAAAGGTGTTCCTTTTCTAGACTTTCCTGCTCTCTCCACCCCTCTGCTGAAAGGACCAATCATATCCTTGGAAAAAATAACCTCATCTTATTGAATTATTGAGAAGAGATGCAATTTTTGGAAGCTTAACTTATTGCTGATTAAAAACCCAGCAGCACCTACTGGGCCCTGATATTGATCAGAAACTAGAATACGGTACTTTAAGATACCATATGCTTGCTTTTTTTTTTTTTTCCCAGATTTTTACGTCTCAGATTACTCTTTATGATCGAGAATTAAATCCTAAAGCTTTTTATTAATTGTTTGTCTTCTTAGGCTTTTTTTAAAATCAAAATATACTCTCTTCAGTTACCTAACATAACTGCCTGAGAAAGAGCACAAAAATAGAAAAAGAGAAGCTCACACGTAATTTTTAAAGCATAAACGTTAACATTTTGTCCTGACCTGGTTTACAGCTCTAAAGATTTATCAGAATTGAAAGTGAGGTTCTTGCTCTTTGGCATTAAGCATCCACAGGATCTAACATCTAGCATTGGTCGGATACTCTTCCCATAACTGGCACTATGTTTAACGTTTCACATTAAAACCCCATGACAATAATGCTACAAAATAGGTTGTTGTTATTATCACCATTTTGTCAATAAGAATACTGAGATTTAGAGAAATTCAGCAGCTCACATGATGTTACACTACTTAGCTCCTAGTAGAATGTCATTAAAAGCTTGTGGATTAAATCAATGAACAAGCCCTTAACCCACACATAACACTATTTCAAATGTGTTTTCATGGACAAAAGGGGGAAATTGCATTTATTTTAGAGAAGAAAAAAAGGTATGTATCAATAAACACAGTCATTTCAGACAAGCCTCCTAAAAGATAAGATTATTTCAGATCAGCCCCAAAAAGAAATATTCCCAGATTTTCCAATAGAATCTCGATTTTAAATATTCTATCCTATCAACACTGTAACTGTGCTTTTCCAATCAAATAATCCCATTTTGTAAATTTCAGATTTATTGAGGTATAATTGATGTACAAAATTTTAAGATATTTAAAGTGTACATCATGGTTATTTGATAAACATATACATTGTTAAAGGATTCCCCTCCACTGAGTTAATTAACTCATTCATCACCTCCCATATTTATCTTTTTTTTTTTTTGGTGAGAACATTTAAGTTCTACTCTCTTAGCAAATTTCAATTATACAATACAGTATTAAGTTTCAATTACAGTCACCATGTTATACATTAGATCCTCAGACCTTATTCATCTTATAGCTGAAAGTTTGTACCCTTTTACCAACCTCTCCCTATTTCCCCCAACTTCCAGCCCTGGCAAACTCTTCTCTACTCTCTGCTTCTATGAGTTTGACTTTTTTTTTCTTTAATAGTCCACATATAAGTGATACCATGCAGTATTTGTCTTTGTCTGGCTTATTTCACTTAGCAGAATGCCCTCAAGGTCCATCCATGTTGTCACAAAAGGACCTCCTTCTTTCTCATGGCCAAATAACATTGTATTGTACACATATACACATGTTTTTTATCCATTCATCTTTTGATGGATACTTAGGTTGTTTCCGTCTCTTGGCTACTGATATGATCTCATTTTTGAAAATCTTCTCACCATAAATCATGCCCCAATTCATCTCCCATCACCCACTTACCCTCCCTCTGGAGATCAGATACCTTGTTTTTCAAAGCCTGGATTTGGAGCACAAATTTGTCTTTCCTGGAGGTGTGTGATTTATTTTTTAAAACTTAACAATCATTATGTCTTTCCAAAGAAAGATGTTGAAATGAGAAAAGTAATGAAAAGATGCTTAAATGGAGGGAGGGGAGAAAGAGTACAAAGAACACTGACTTTTTAAATTTGCATGTGGATTCTCTACTAATGCCAGACCATGCCTTGTGCACAGATTCATGCTTGCCACAAAATGAAATCTCTGAGTGCAGATTCATAGACCCAGGTTCCAGGATATGAAAAGATAACTAACTAATGGCCACAGAAATTCAGAGTTAAGTGTCCAAAGAGAGGCTCAAATGCTGGAATTCCAAGAAGGAAGACACCAATGGTTTGGAAGAGGACAACATCATCTATGCAATATAATAGTGTCCATAGGACTATATGGGTAATATTATTTATTTCTTAAAATAAAGAATATCAGTTTTTCCACCATGAGCCAGCAAATCTACTGGGTTCTGGGAATAACAGTAAAACGACAACGTTTGTTCCTTCCTTCATAGAGTTTCCATTTTAATGGAGGTGCAAGGTCATGACACAAAATTTATTTAGTTACTATTGAGATAAGTGCTTAACCAATAAGCATGAATAGGAATTACGTATGTCTTCAGACTCATGCAGTGGGAAATCCCTGTTTTAGAGGTGGGCCAAGGGAAGAGAGAGGATGTGCCTTGATAAGGGTATTGAGGTAGGTAAAAGCATCAAACCCAAAGCAAGCTGTCTTTTTTCAGATCCAGGACCTAACCTCTGCTGAGGCCCCTGGTATCCAACCCATGACAACAACCTGTGAAGTGTACATCACGCACATCTCAGGGTCTCAGCAAAAAGGATCTCAGTACCACCACCAGGAAAATAGTAGTTCCCAGAATCTGGTCCACTGAACTGTGTTCTCTGTTACATATTCCCAAATAATCTTGAACTTCTCCTTCATAAAGCTCCTTTTCTAACGTGTGTTATCTTCTGCCTGACAGAAAAATTCATGACAACAGGAACTACGTCTCTTGGTCACCAACGGTGTCCCCAGGGCCAAGCACAGCATCAGAAGCTCACTCAGTAGGCACTCAGTAAATATTTGTTGAATGAATCAATCAGTGAAGGGGGGGTGTTCCGTGTTAGAACTGAAGCCAAGAGGCAAGGAGTTGGGATGACACGGCGGAGGTCCTACACAGCAAGCTTGGATGGTGTTGACTGTTTCCTTGTGAAAAAAAGAAAGAGTAGGAATTTGAGTTTTATCCCTTCTTTCTTCCTTCTAAATTCTTCTGATTATTAATCATGGTGCTATTTTTCTGATCCTTCAATACAACTTTTTAGTTAAAAGCTCTTGGGCTCCACATTTTGACAAAGGAAGATTTTCTCATCCATTTATTTGTCCTTAATCTTCTTTGTTTGTCATTTTGACTTAATACCAATAATACTCAAGCAGATGGTTATAAGTTAATGCTGCTTCCCTAGGATTTAACATATAAACTTGGGCGTTAGGAAAGATGCAGGCTTATTCCTCATTTTATATAAGGGAAGCAATCACTGTAAAAATCCATCTCAGTGAATGTTTTTTCCACACAGGAAGCAAAAAACCTATGCATCAACTTAACTGAAATAATCCAACTTGTCAGTTGAGCTATAACGAATAATGTATCTAGCAGCGTTTTTCCCAGAGTATTAGCCTCTATCCAGCTCCCTGGGTCCATGCTTTTGAAGAACTGCTTCCATCTTAGCTGAGAACAAACTCTAATTTAAGTCATCTTAAGGGAGGTACAATTATTATTTTGAATATCCCTGCCCCATAACAAATCAACTAGTGCAACATTTAAGCTCTATTCAACTTAACTACTTTTTTTTTTTTTTTCCTTATTCCCTCCTCAGGGACTTTCTCCTTTCTTTGGCTAGAAGGTTCATATTATGCGTATCTTCAAGGATTTCCCTCTCACTTCCTTCATACACTACCCCAATGACATCTTTACAGTGTGTCCTTCCCTAGCCACCCAATATAAAATTGTCCAGCTTTCTGCCTTGAGAGAGTTGCAAGCTGTAACTCAGGGAGGAAGAATCCAGACTCTCTGAGTTAAAGAGATGGAATGGGGAGGAAAAAAAGAAGGAAAATATCATCTCTAATGAAGCGATAAATCAACCAGTCGAAACTGACCCAGACCTGACACAGATGTTAGAATTAACAAACTAGGACATGAAAACAGTTATTATTATAATTGTCTTCTATATGTATGTTCAAAAGTTAACTAGAGAAATGGAAAATATAAAATATAAAAATGTCCCTAAAGATGAAAACTACAATGTCTGAGATTAAAAAAAAAATACTCTGGATGGTAGTGTTAGATCAGAAAAGACTGGTGAATTTGAAGAAAAAGCAATAGAAACTCAAAAATGAAACATACAGAAAAAAATGGAATTTTATATATATAAGTTTTTTCTTATTATTTAAATCTTATTATTTAAATGTAGTATGGGATGTATAGTATATGCAAAAGTAAAGCAAATGAAAACATCACAAAGATCATGAGTGAAGAAAAAAACGTATAATATTATGTGGTTCTTATGCTATATGCAGCATATCTATCACTTGAAGGTAGATTGTGATCAGTTAAAGATGTGTATAATAATTCCTAAGGCAACCACTAAAATAACAAAACAAAGAGTTGTAGCTAATAAGCCAACAAAGGAAATAAGATGGTATCATAATAGTAAAATGGGAAGGAGGAGCAAAGACTAGATGGTGTCTTCGTCAGAGTTATCCAGAGAAACAGAACCAATAGGGTGTGTGTGTGTGTGTGTGTGTGTGTGTGGAGGGAGAGAGAGATTTATTAGAAGAAACTGACTCATATGACTATGGAGGTTAATAAGTCCAGCAATTTCACTTCTGGGTATTTTTCCAAAGAAAACAAAAATACTAATTTGAAAAGATATATGCACCCCTATGTTCATTGCAGCATTATTTACAATAGGCAAGATATGGAAGTAACCTCAGTGTCCATCGATAGATGAATGGGTCAAGAAGATGTGATATAGATAGATAGATAGATAGATAGATAGATAGTTATAAAATGTTATTCAGCCATAAAAAAAGAATGAAATCTTGCCACTTGAAACAATGTGGATGAACCTAGAGGATATTATGCTAAGTGAAATAAGTCAGACAGAGAAAGACAAATACTGTATGATTTCATTTATATGTGGAATCTAAAAATGCGACAAACTAACAAAATGTAACCAGAGTCACAGATACGGAGAACAAATGGGTAGTTGTCAGAGGGGAGGGAGTGGGAGATGAATGAAACAGATGAAGGAGAATAAGAGGTACAAACTTCCAGTTACAAAATAAATGAGTCATGGGATGAAATGTACAGTGTGGGGAACATAGTCAATAACTATGTAACATCTTAGTATGGTGATAGATGACAGCCAGACTTATGGTGATAAATATATAGAAATATATAGAAATATCCAATCACTATGAAATATATAGAAATATCAAATCACTATGCTAGAAATATCAATATATAGAAATATCAAATCACTATGTGTGTAACAGGAATTCACATAGTGTTGTAGGTCAATTACACTTCAAAAACAAGCAAACAAACAAACTTATAGAAAAAGAGATCAGATTTGAAGTTACCAGAGGCAGGGGGTAGGGGAAGAGGGAATTGGATGAAGGTAGTTAACAGGTACAAACATCCAGTTATAAGGTAAATAAGAACTAGGGATGCAACATACAACATGATTAATATAATTAATACTGCTGTATGTTAAACATAAAAGTTGTTAAGAAAGTAAATCCTAAGAGTTCTCATCACAAAGAAAAAAAATTGTTTTCCTTTTATTTTGTATCTATATGATGATGGATGTTCACTAAACTTAGTGTGGTCATAATTTCATGATGTATGTAAGTCAGATCATTACGCTGTACACCTTACACTTATACAGTGATGTATGCCAATTATAACTCAATAAAACTGGAAGAAGAAAAGAAGTTCTAAGATCTGCAGTAGACAAGCTAGAAACCCAGAGGATTAGATGGTATAGTTCCAGTGTGAGTCTGAATGCCTAAGAGCTGGGAACTCTATTGATGTAAGTTCCAGTCCAAGCCCAAAGGCAGGAGAAGGCCAGTCTCAAATCAATGACCTAAGATTCCATCTTAAAAACCAAGAATGAAAAGAGAGCAAATGTAAACAGAAGAAAGGAAATAATAAAGATAAAAATGAGAACCAATGAAATCGAAAACAGAAAAACAATAGAGAATGACTTAATAGAACAGTTGATGGCCATTAAAATATTTCCTGAAAGAACAGTCCATGTTTTTGCCTCAGTGAATGATTGAGCAATGGGAGTATATTTATAATTCTGTGGGTTTAGATCAATGATTTGAAATTTTAACTGGACATTAGGATTACTTATCGAGCTTGTTAAAATGCACGTGTCTGGGTCTCACTGGTTCAGGTCTTGTTATGCATATTTAAAACCCCGCTGGTGACTCTGCTGGACATACCTCCACGCTTAAGAGCTCTTGACTTATGACATATGATATGAGACTCTGTTTGTCCTTGATTTATTTTCATATTGATATGAAGAGGTGATGACACAGAGTTCTCCTAAAGTAAAGCATTCCTCAGAAGTGAATGTGTGTGTGCGGTGACAAAACGTCAGGAGAATGGGAAATGGGAAAAGCCCTAGATCATTCCCTTCCACATCACAACATACCCCCAACCATAGTGCAAGATGCCATCCATGACAGCTCAACATGGCAGCCTGATGTCCTCCAGGTAATTGCTCCAAACAAGATCGAATATAAAACACAACTAAACATGAAAGCAGCTACCTGCATTATAAAACATCAGCAAGGGTCTATAGGTTCTAAAATAATGAGAAAAGGACAAATTTGTCATCAAGAGAAAGATTATCATCAAGAGAAAGATTAAACAGTACTCCATGGGGAAATTTATTTCTACCTAAAGGAAATTTTGTTCACCTGATGACTAAGATGATAGTTAAAAAATAATGGTGATGACGGTAATAATAATAATTCCTACCATTTATTGAGTGGCTTCTATATGCCAACCTATACTTATTTGTGTGTGTGAGTGTGTGTGTGTGTGTGTGTGTGTGTGTGTAGAAGGAGGGAAAGACTGAATTTGCCTAAGAGTGGTGATTACCTTGTAAGTCTGTGTAAGTAAACAGTCCCAAAAGCTAAGTTTACAAGAATTTTTGATCCTAGACCAACAAATCAATCATGCCAATCACAACAATATTTTAAGTTATTAAAAGTTATTATCCCCTGTTTGAACCCCTTAAAATTTCGTGAACTATCCTGGCTTGTCAGTTGAAGACCCAAATGTGGGGAGTGGTGTTTACATCTTCTGTCCAGCAATCCCAAAGAGGAGCTTCCAAAAGCACTCAAAGAAAGTGAAGTTAAAGTTGCTGGCACTTAAGTAAGCTGCCGGTCTTCACTCTGCAAATCTTCTTGCCCAGATGAGGCAGTGAGGAAGACAGAGAGCCAAACCAGCTGACGTTTTCCTGGGCACACTCCTAAGTGCTAATGCAAGTCCCTGGTAAGTGAGTAAATGCTGAATGTTGTGATTAAATGAAGCATGAAGCATGTTGAAAAGGAGCTGTGTGGGTGTATGTTTGGAAGGGAATTTATAAAAGTTCTCATCAAATTGGCTCTCTGAAGATTTACAGGGAGCAAAGTGGAGAAATACTTTATTCCCTTCACAGAGTTTCAAAGAAGAAAAAAAGTATAAGAGACAGAGGAAATGATCTTTTAAGACATAGTTATTTTAGCACCAACTGAAATTTCCATGTAGACATAATTTGAGAACCCCTCAGGTGACACTTTCATGCAATGAAAAAATACTACGATAGAATTTTTAAAATTTATTAACCCTCAAAGTTTATTTTAACAGCAAACAAAATTCTCCCAATCTCTCTCATGTCAATCAGAGGCATAAATAGGACAGCTTGTCAGCTAGTAGCGGTGGGTGTCAAGAACCTCTACATAATGATATCTGAACAATAGATTTCATTTACAAATTTTATATAAACTGTTATTGCTGTTCATTACACATTTTCAATCCCATGCAGTTTATGCAAACATTTTTTGCTTATTCCTGTTTCCTAGTTATATCCTTTATATTGACTGCAATCATGTAATAATGTATATCATGAATAATAAAAATAGAAAACAGGGGCTTCCCTGGTGGCGCAGTGGTTGAGAGTCTGCCTGCCAATGCAGGGGACACGGGATCGAGCCCTGGTCTGGGAAGATCCCACATGCCGCGGAGCAACTGGGCCCGTGAGCCACAATTACTGAGCCTGCGCATCTGGAGCCTGTGCTCCGTAACAAGAGAGGCCGCGATGGTGAGAGACCCGCGCCCCGCGATGAAGAGTGGCCCCCGCTTGCCACAACTAGAGAAAGCCCTCGCACAGAAACGAAGACCCAACACAGTCATAAATAAATAAATAAATAAAATATGAACACCGGGTTCAATTAACTGCCCATCCAAAAAAAAAAAAAAAAAAAGAATACACATAAAATGAAGCTACTAATAACATCTACCTAATATGCTATGATTAAAAAAAAAAAAAAATTTAAAAAAAAAAAAAATAGAAAACAGGAATAATCAAGAAAAGTCTCTAAGCACATACATATAGATGTGGGTGTGTACATCACAGAATTTATTTGATCAGATTCACATATCTATTTACTCTTACTTTAGACACAATTCTAACAAGCCTAGTGACTTGGCTTCCCTGACTACAGGGTGTTGAAAAGAAGAGATTAAAAGTACAGAGGTAGTGCGAGTTTCCTGGCAGTCCAGTGGTTAGGACTTGGCACTTTCACTGCCGTGGCCCAGGTTGGGGAACTAAGATCCCCGCAAGCCACATGGCGTGGCCAAAAAAAAAACCCAAAAAACCCCCCAAAACAGATATCAACCACAGCAGGTTTCCTGTGTACATAGTTTAAAAAAAAAAATACAGAAGTAGCATAATTTCCTCAAAGTTCATCCATGTTGTAAAATAAGACAGAATTTCCTTCTTTTTTAAGGTTGAATAATATCCCCATGTAGGTATATACCACGTTCTTTTTATTCATTCATCCACTAATGGGCATTTAGGTTGCTTCCACCTCTTGCTTGTTGTGAATAATGCTGCAATAAACATGGGAGTGCAAATACCTCTTTGAGATCCTACTGTAAATTCTTTTGGATAAATACTCAAAAGTGGGATTGCTGGATAATATAGTTTTAAGAACAAATACGGCATGATCACTTATATGAGGATCTAAAGTAGTCAAACTCAAAAAAGCAGAAAGTACAATGGTGGTTGCCAGGGGCTGGGGGAGGGGAAAGTGAGTGCTGTTCAATGGATATAGACTGTCAATCATGCGCGATGAAAAGCTCTAGAGATTTTCTGTACAACAATGCACATAGTTAACAATACTGCGCTGTACACTGAAAATATTGTTAAGAGGGTAATCTCATGTTATGTGTTTTTTACCACAATAAAAAAAGTACGGAAGAAAACTAGAGATGCCAGGGATAAAAGCAAGAAGTGATTGCAAGAGCCACTTGGGAAGACAGCTTGGCAGTTTCTTACAAAACTAAAGATAGTCTTACCATACGATCCAGCATTCACGCTTTTTGGTATTTACCCAAATGAGTTAAAACTTATGTCCACACAAAAGCCTGCACACGGATGTTTATAGCAGCTTTATTCACAAATGCTGAAACTTAGAAGCAGCCAAGATATTCCTCAGTAGGTGAATGGATACATCCAGATAATGGAATATTACTCAGCGCTAAAAAGAAATGAGCTATCGAGCCATGAAAAGACATGGAGGACATTTAAATGCATATTACAGAGTGAAATAAGCCCTTCTTAAAGAAAAATACATACTGAATGATTCCAAATATAGGGCATTCTGGAAAAGGCAAAGCTATGGAGACAGGAAAAAGATTAGCGGTGGTCAGGGCCTAGAGGGGAAGGAGGGGTGAGTAGGCAGAGCACAGATGATTAAAACTATTCTGGGCTTCCCTGGTGGCGCAGTGGTTGAGAATCTGCCTGCTAATGCAGGGGACACGGGTTCAAGCCCTGGTCTGGGAAGATCCCACATGCCGCGGAGCGACTGGGCCCGTGAGCCACAATTGCTGAGCCTGCGCGTCTGGAGCCTGTGCTCCGCAACAAGAGAGGCCGCGATGGTGAGAGGCCCGCGCACCGCGATGAAGAGTGGCCCCCGCTCGCCGCAACTAGAGAAAGCCCTCGCACAGAAATGAAGACCCAACACAACCAAAAATAAATAAATAAATCAAAAAAAAAAAAAAAAAACTATTCTGTACAATACTCAAATGGTGGATAGGTGTCATTATACATTTGTCAAAACCCATAGAATGTACAACAGCAAGAATGAACCCTAATGTAAACTATGGGCTTTAGCTGATACTGATGTGTTAAGGTAGGTTCATCGATTTTAACAAATGGACCTCTCTGGTGAGGGATGTGAATAGTGCTGGAGGTTGGGCACATGTGGGGACAGAAGGTATATAAGAACTAACTCTGTGATTTCTGCTCAATTTTGCTGTGAACCTAAAACTTCTCTAAAAAATAAAGTTTATGAATTAAAAAAAGAGGTGATTGCAGGCCACCAGCCAGCAAGGGAAAGGGAAAGTCAAATATATGTAAATATATGTAAATATAAATATGTATATATGAAAATAAAGAATTCATTAAAAAATTAAAATCTAGAGGGTCAAGATAACCAGCTCTGCATATGGTGACAGCACTGGGGGGCATCAGTGTTTTCTATCACAATGTAATAATGAATAATCAATATTCATAATTATGATCTTAGTCAATACACAAATATTTATTAAGCTTTTTCCAGGTGACAAATATTGAAGGGAGAGGAGACGTGGTTTATGATGATGTTGGTCATAGATGCTTACGTAACTCTGGGCTTTTCTTCTGGTAGGAGTAGAAAAATTAAGATGTGCGGTGCAGTCATGCACAAAAAGGTAGAAAATTTCAGTGCCATAAGTTAGGTGTATATGGAGCTTGGGAGCTCAGCCTGAGACAGAGACAGTCTGTCTCAAGTGTGGGAAGTTGAAAGGTAATTAAGATTGAAATTAAGTGTACTATAGTAATTATGAGCATAGCTTCTGGAGTTCTACTTCCTGGGTTCAAATCCCAGCTCCACTACTTACTAGTTGTATGCCTTTGGGCAAGTTATTAAAGATTAAATGAGTGAAAACAGGCAAAGTGTTGAGAACAGTGCAAGAAAGGTTTGCTGTCAGAACTTAAATAGGAGGGGAATGAGTCCAAAAGATGTGTACAAAATGAGCAATGTGATCCACGTGGTCAGGCAATAATAAACAACTGCAGTGTATGTGTGCATGTCAGTAAGCTAAAAATAAGTCTAACAGTACAGGGGAAAGCTCACAAACTGAATGGTTAGAAACCAAATAGCAGTTGAGAGAACGTTCTTACAGACAAACACATGGGTTCAAACACCAGGTGTGGCCGAGCCATCTTAAGACGCTGAAACTCTCTAAATCTCATTTTCCCAGAAGCAAAATGGAGATACAAATATAATGCCTATGTTAAAGAATTGTTGTGAAAAATAAATGAGATATGGCCTGTAACACACACTGCTTGACAAAATTATTAAGAATTTTCTGGCTAACTAAAGGAAGAAAACTTCTTTGATTGCAACCACTTTATCAAAAAGACTTTTGAACTATATTTATCTGCTTTCAAGTCTTCATAGACTTGTAACCCTCATGGCTTGTTGTCTAGCTAGAAGATGACTTTTGTCAAAGAGATGGTCTTTCTCTGCCTCTTCATATGCTGCCCTGCTTTCTGGAACACTTATCCTCTGTCCTCCAAGATCAGCTAAATATCACCTGTACGTATCATTCCATTCTCACCATCACACTCCAATACAGAGAACCACTAATTCCTGAGTCACTTCAGTTCCCATAGTTCCTTATACTGACCACTATTATACTGACTATCATAGCACACATCTCATCGTACCTTAGTTAATCCCTTGTGCCCTTGCCGATCCCCTCTGTGTAATTCTTAAATACAGAGACTGTGCTTTGCTCATCATCTTTGTACACCTCACACCTTCACCTAGCCTGCCTCACTGTAAACATTCCAAAGTGTTTACTACACCCTCAACATGTTGTTTTGGAATGTTTAAACAGAGGGGATCGACAAAATAGACATTTCTCCAAAGAAGGCATACAGATGGTCAAGAGGCACATGAAAATATGCTCAACATCACTAATTATTAGAGAAATACAAATCAAAACTACAGTGAGGTATCAGCTCACACCAGTCAGAATGGCCATCATGAAAAAACCTACAAACAATAAATGCTGGCGAGGGTGTGGAGAAAAGGGAACCCTCTCGCACTGTTGGAGGGAATGTAAATTGATACAGCCACTGTGGAGAACAGTATGGAGGTTCCTTAAAAAACTAAAAATAGAACTACCATATGACCCAGCAATCCCACTACTGGGCATGTACCCTGAGAAAACGATAATTCAAAAAGACACATGCACCCCAATATTCACTGCAGCACTATTTATAATAGCCAGGACATGGAAGCAACCTGAATGTCCATTGACAGATGAATGGATAAAGAAGATGTGGTACAGACATACAGTGGAATATTACTCAGCCATAAAAAGGAACAAAACTGGGTCATTTGTAGAGACATGGATGGACCTAGAGACTGTCATACAGAGTGAAGTAAGTCAAAAAGAGAAAAACAAATATCATATATTAACGCATATATGTGGAATCTAGAAAAATGGTACAGATGAACCTATTTGCAAAGCAGAAATAGAGACATAGAACGTAGAGAACAAATGTATAGACACCAACGGGGGAAAGGAAGGGTGGGATGAATTGGGAGATTGGGATTGACATATATACATTACTATGTATAAAATAGATAACTAATGAGAACCTCCTGTACAGCACAGGGAACTCTACTCAGTGCTCTGTGGTGACCTAAATGGGAAGGAAATCCAAAAAAAGGGGGATATATGTATACATATAGCTGATTCACTTTGCTGTACAGCAGAAACTAACACAACATTGTAAAGCAACTATACCCCAATTTTAAAAAAAACCATAGTAACAGTAATTGGAACTGAACGTTTAATGCCAGGGTCTTTATTTCTACTTCACCCAATCTGTGAACCTTCATCACTGACATCTACATATTGTATGTATATTAGAAATACATGGTCAGAATAAAAACTTCAAGGCCTGGATTGGTTAAATTTCATTTAAAGGGTTTTACTCTGATTCATTTTTCTGATTCATCAAATGTGCAAAACTGGAAGTTAGCATTTGTTGTCCAACAGCGTCTTTAATTTAGAATGCTTAGACCCCTGAGTTAACTATTAGCATGATGTCATGGAGGAAACATTTCTGGAAAGTAATATTACTCATTCTCATCACCGATCTGCATTTAAGGGTTGAAATCTGAAGCTCGTTATTATGTATGTGGGCAATCACCTTGGGAAGTATTGACTTTGCACTGTCCTCATTCATTCTCAAATAATTCTTTTTTCCTAAAGAAATTTATCAGGGTTTAGAGGGACCTTTACATTAAAAACCTAAGATCACATTAGTGACAAATTCCAGTGTGCATGCACATGCCTGTGGGGTGTGTGTGTGTGTAGGGGGAGGACTTTCCCCTCAACACCAGCAACAATTCTCCAGACACCAACAGGGTGTCCTGCAATTCAACTCAATTCTGACACTATCTATCTGGAGACAGCATCAGATTGCACAGGTCAAGGACAAGACTGTTTATCCTCCACCCACCACTTCAAACACCAGCCAGCTGCAAGCCCAGGTTGTTATCTGTTTCTGATCAATAAGCTACAAACTGCAGGCTCTGGACGCCCTCCAGTTCAGAATGCCAACTGCAAGCCCAGGTTGTTACCTGTACTTCTGACCAACTGCCTATAAATTGAGGTTCCAATGACCCCCTTTTCAGGTTGGATTAAGTTGCTAGGGCAGCACTCAGAGCTCAGAGGAACATTTTACTTACTAAATCACGGGTTTATTATAAAAGGATGTAGCTCAGGAACAGCCAAATGGAAGAGGTGCATAGGGCAAGCTTGCCACTCTCCCCAAATCTCCACGTGGTCACCAAACCGAAGTTCTCCAAACCCTGTCCTTTTGGGGGATTTTTATGGAGACTTCATTACACAGTCATGATTGATTGAATGATTGGCAACTGGCAAGGGATTCAACCTCTAGCCCATCTCCCCTACCCAGAGGTTGAGGGGTGGGACTGAAAGGACCAACCATCTAATCACAGCTTGGCTCCACTGGCAACCAGCCCCCATCCTTAGGTGTTTTCCCAAAGTCACTCATCAACGTAACAAAAGGCACCTTTATTGCTCTTACCACTTAGGAAATTCCAAGGGTTTTAGGAGTACTGTACCAGAAATGGGGAAAAAGACCAAATACATATTTCTTAGTATAAATGACAATATCACAGGTCACAACTATCATTTTAATGAGAGTCCAGTTAAATTAAGTGCCTAAGTCTTTTTTAACGTCAGCTCTCCTGGTATCTTACTGGCATTTTTTATTCTTTTGAAACTAAAATATAACTTATTTAAAAGACTATAATATATCCTTACTAAATTTTCTTTGTTTCTAGTTGTTATTCTAAACTATAAAGATCTTTTTTAAATCATTGTTTTGCAAGCTCAGTACCCTACCAAAAAAAGGGGTAACATAAATCCAACAGGAGGTGAATTATTTGTTAAACAATGGTACACCAACATCATGGAAATGCAATACTTCTCGTTAGCTTTAGATGAGTTGTACGGTATAACAGACTCTGCCCAATTAATATTTTGGGTATGTATTGTCTCAAAAGAGTTACCAATTACCAAAAAAATATTGGAAATTCACAGCCTAAAAATTTGAACTGATGGCATAGATATTCTCAAATCTTTTATATCTGTCAAAGAAAAATTTCTACCAGATATGAAAAAATTAGTTTTTTGCCACAGCAAATGGTGCTCTGGTTGCTTTAGATCAAAATCTATATTTATTGGAATTTAAACAAGATACTCATGCTTTCCTCATTACTTCATTCCAGTGTGTGATACATATTGAAAATATTTTTGCTCACCTTTCAGAAAGAGTCTCTATGAAAAGTGTCATGCATACAGTTATTAAAATTGTTATATGTATAAAATATATATATTGCATATATATATGTGCAAATGCTAGAATTCATGACCAATTCATGGACTTCCTGAAAGAAATAATAAACAGTGAGTTTAATTATCTTGTGTTCTTTGCCAATGTTCATTGGCTGAATTGTGGACGATTCTTACAAGTATTTATTGTATTGTTAACTCCAATTCAAGACTTTATTGAAACAAAAGAAATGCCTTTCAAATATCCAATAATCAAAGAAAAAACTGAGGAGTTTGATTTATGTTTCCTCACTGGTATCACACTGCATATGAACCAGCTAAATTTTCAAATTCCAAGGAAAGAAAAAGCTTATTGTAACCTAGCTAGACAGGTAAGATAACTTATGTTAACATCAAAACTTACAAGTTTTATAATACTTATTTTTACACATTTTTCTAACATGAATCAACATAAAAAAGATTTTAATTGTAACTGACAATATTATATAAATTGGCTGCAAACACTACAGGAAAATTTGAACGATGCTTTCTTAACGTCGATAAATTTAAAATTGCTTTTCAACTTCAACAGTATGCCTTTGAAATTGATGTTAATAATACTGAGTTGGCACAAAAGTTAGTCAATTTATTAAACTTGAAAGACATATTTTTGAAAATTATATGCTTTTGCTTCAGAAGTTAGATCAAGTATTCTAAAACAGATAAAACAATTTTGTCAATGTGAATATAAATATTAAAGGAAAATGATTTTTTGGCACTTGATCTAAGTATTGAAAACTTTCAAATTTAGTTGGAACAATCTGGATATGTGAGTCTGTGTTTACTTTTTCAGTAGTAAATTTTATGAAATTTAAGTAGGGATCAAATAGAGCACTTGCGTTGAGATGTGCTGTAAGTATAAAACATACATCATATGTTAAAGGCTAAATTTAAAAAACTCATTAATAAAAAAAAAAACTCATTAATAATTTTATGCTAATTACACGTTGAAATAATACATGACTAAAATAAATATCACCTGCTCTTTTACTTTGTAATGAGGCTGCTAGAAAACTTAAAATGAGAATTACATATGTGGATAGCATTATATTTCTGTTGGGCTATGCTGATATTGAAGATAATTTGAACAGCAAGAATGATCAACATTCTAATTAACATGTATAGAATGCTGCATTTAACAACTGTGGAACACACATATTTTCATGTGCACATGGAATATTTACCAAAATTGATCACATGCTGGGCCCTAAAGCTAGTATCAATAATTTTCAAAGAATTTAAATTATCAAAAGTATGTTCTAAAGCTTATGAGTACATTTGCCATACATTTATAATAATGAAAACAGACAGGAGAAATACAAATATCCAATGTTAATATAATACTCAAAGAAACAAAATATCCCAGATGTACATATTATGCAGTCATTAAAATGGAAAGTATGAAGAACAAAAGCTACATGTGAGAAATAAATGTTGCATAAAAACGTAGAACTCAAAACAATATACATACCCACACACATGTAAAAGGTATGTATTTTAAAAATAAACGTATACAAAAGGAACTTAGAGGGTATTTTAGACACTATTTTCAGTAAAATTGTTAAAGACTATATTTTAACATTTTTTAAACATGTTTTTTATTATCTTGGAAGAGTGAGATCTTACCTAATGGTATTTCTGAAGTAAAAAAAAAAAAAAAAAAGTAAAGAATTGAAAGACACTATACCATGATGAATAGCACTATAATTTGAACTTTACAATTAGATTATTTTAAGGCTCAACATAATTGCTAATTTACACAGGTGAGATTTCTGAAATAATCATTCAGTATTTACTCACAAAAAACCAGAATTTTTAACACTGGAATCTAATAATGGGATTTGCTTTATAAGAAATCCATTAATAAAGTAACTGTTATGATTCATAAATTGATAAAATATATTTTCTTTAATTTCTGGGCCAATTGGTGGAGAGTTGAAAGGAATTTTCTCTTTTTCTTCTTTTTTTATTTCTTTATTTCTTTTTTAGAAAATAAAATAGGAGCTACTTTTAGAAAAAAAGAAAATGAACCATTCCGGTTCATTTGGGTTCATTACATGCAGAAATAGGATAGGAAACAAGCCATTTTAGAAACTGACACTTTCCTTTATATTTGCACGTTCAGTACTTGTTTCACAAAGACCAAGAATGTGTGAATATTGTCCACCAGTTGGCTGATTTAGAAGAGCTGTACTCTACAAAGTCCCTAGTAGCCTAGACTTTTAATTGGACGCTAAAAAAATAACCCTTGCAGTAATCAGGAAGTTCAATATTATAAGTAAAAAGGATAATAAGCAAGGAGCCATCAAAAAGCTATATTTATTTAAAGAGCAAAGATTAAATTGGCTTACTACGGAGAGTAAAGTGAATTACAGTAAACTTCCGCAGATCACCCGGCTCCCATTGACGCATTGGAAGAGACTTTGAAGCAACAACCAAAGAACACTTTTCTTTTCTCCCTCTAACTTCAGAATGATGAAAATCACAGATTGCTCTATTTTCTAAATTCCCCTCTGTCTGACCTTGCTTTTTTATCAATATTTTTCCTAGCCTTATTTTTTAATTTATATTTTTATTTTGTTGTCTTCTTCCTTTAAGCTACCTCAAAACCTTTGTGAAATAGCATGATCAGTAGTGAAGGAAAAATTCAAAATAAATAGGTCAAATTATTAAATTTGCCTACTTGATTGTCAAGATCCTGTAACATAACTTATTAATGCTGCTTCTCACTAAACTATTCTTCATTTTCTCTCTTCTTAACTTGTAATTTACAGTACAAGTTAATGAATATGGTGATCTTCACCATAATGGTTGACGCCTCCTCTTGAATTCATTCATTCATTTTTATTCACAAATGTAGGAGGCTTAGTTGAAAGCCATAAAGAGTACCGTCCTGGCCACTGGCCTCCTGTACTGGGAGGGTACCAACGCTATGACCTCTGGGCTCTATGTATCCCTTATTCATTCTTCACTGCTCTTGGGGTCTGAGCATTAGGTGAGGAGGGGAGAGTCAGGCTGGAGCTCACTGAATAAGCAGTCATCACATGTAGACTGGTGGGACTGGACACCTTATACAGCAGAGTTAACAAAGAGTAGAACGAAGGTATGCTTACAGCACATCACAGGATCAACTGAACCAGATTTCCAGTGAAACAACAGAAAAAAAAATCAAAGTGGAGACAAGACTCGTTGTTGACTTTGAATCAGAAGATAATGCCTGGAAATTAGTATTCTAATAAAGAATAGGGGAATGTCATATGAGTGCCTGAATAACTTTTAGATATCCCTGACTTGCACAACACCATCAAGAAAGTGATAAATAATAATAGTGTTTCTATTTATAAGATGGCAAGATTAGTGCTGCCTGGCATGATAAAAAGGTCTAAAGGGCAATTCTGAACATCTCTCTGCTAGTGACACGTACACAGTTTCACTAATTACTGTCGATTCTGCAGCCAAGACGTTTGTAGACTTCTCTTCTCGTGATTCCAGGCAGAGTACAGAAGCAAGGACATCTTTTTGCAGTGTGCTGTGCCTTTCTTTATGGCCTCAAAATTGACTAAGATTCAAAAGCCAACTTTTAACCTCTCTTCAAAGGCATTTGTGAGTCTACAGTTAGAACAGTAATCTTGCGTTCCTGAATCAGCAGATACCAGATCCACTTTATCATAGTGTCAATACTCTCATCCTTGCCTTCTTGGATTTCCATAAAACTTGCTATGAAGGCAAACAAATCAAAGTGGACTGCTCCCTAAAGAAGGCCAAGCACATAAAAGTATTGATAACAGTGTCAAGTAAATTGACAAGATGCTCCAACATACGCTCATTCATTAAAAGGCACCAACATTTCTCTTAAATCTTTGGTTATCATCTTCATAGTTAGTAACCTGGCTAAAAACTGTCATACTTGGGAGGAGATCAGAAGTTGCCTTTTGGTGCTCCAGACATATATACTGAACACTAGCTGGATTTTTTTCTAAAGTGTAATATAAATCCTTACACAAAGTAAAATACCAAAATTAATATAAATAGTATGAATTAATATTAGCAAGAACAGCTTAAAGCAAAGATGCATAATTATACCAAATCACAGACCCAGAAGACATAAAACAATAATTTCATCTGGTCCAAAATGCTAAAGATAATTATTCATGTTTTTTTTTTCTCTGAAACATGCTTACTAAAGTCATGGCCAACTATTAATTTTTGTCTTTAATACTTTGAAGGAAAAAACTACTTTGAAGGAATAGGAGTGGATTGATTGTCCTTATAAGGCCTCTATAAGGTTTTCCAAAGCATGCTCCATGGTTGATATTCTTAGATGGACTTACACCTTCCCAGAAGTAGCTAAAGCCATGGAAAGGATTTATAAAACACTCTCTTGCTGCTGACACATGAAGTCCACTAAAATCTGCTTTCCCCTGACTGACACATATTTCTTCTTGAAGTTTAAATGTATAAAAATCCTGAAAGATATATGATTTCTAAAGATAAATGGGCCAAAATATATATCAACTCTGGCAGCCACCGATGGTGCCACTGACACCCTTCTACAGAGAAGCAGCATGCCTGGACACCCTCCCACAATTGTTTCTGTACTGTGCCAATATTGCTGACATGAAAATAGGCCACTTTTATAACAGTAATGATATTATAGAATTGGCAACTAACTTTTTAAAGCCAGAAACTTGCTATACACTTTGGTATGGATACTGTTAGGTTTTTTTTCACCTTATTGAGATACAACTATATATAACATTGTATAAGTTTAAGATGTACAACATGATGATTTGATACACACATCTTCAGTTTCTTTAACTGAAGATAATATAACCAAAAAGAAATAAACAACCAAAAACAGACTGGAGATGTTTCATGACCTCACTGAATCTCAGTTTCCTCATTAGGGACTTAAATACATTCCTTTATGTTTTATTTCTTCAACCATGCAAAAATCCTGATGAAAAGTTTTCTGAACTATCAGGACATGAAGTCCAGTACACTAATTAGCAGTTCTGCAAACTGCATGTTGGAATAGTAAGTCAAATTATGTTTTATCTTTTGTGTTAGACTGAATAATGGCTTCCCAAAGATGCCCATGTCCTAATGCCAGGAACCTGTGAATATATTACCGTACATGGCAAAAGACATTTTGTAGATGTCATTAAGTTAAGGATCTTGATCTGGAAAGAGTATCCTGGATTATCCAGGAAGAACCAACGTAATCACAAGGCTTCTCATAGAGGGAGGCAGGAGGATCATAGACAGAGAAGATATGCTGATAGAAGCAGAGATCAAAGAGAAGAAAATGTGAAGATTCTTCACTCCTGGCTTTGAAGATGGAGGAAAGGACCACCAGCTAAGGAATGCAGGCAGCCTCTAGATGCTGGAAAAGGCAAGGAAACAATCCTCCTGTAGAGCATCCAGAAGGAATGCATCCCTGCTAACATCTTGATTTTAGGACTTCTGCCATCCAAACTATAAGATAATACATTTGTGTTCTTCTAAACCACTAAGTTTGTGGCATTGTTACAGCAGCAATATATCTTTCAACACTAATTCCACTCAAATAATCTCACATTGGGTGATGCAGCATTCTACACAGCTGGTAGTTAAATTCTTTGGAAAGCAATTGGCAATATATGTCAACAGACTGAAAATGGTCACATAATTTGATCCAGTGGTACCCCTTCTAAGACTCTATTCCAAAGAAATAACCACAAATTTAGACAATGTTCATCCTGGTACTATTCATAATTACAAAAACAAAATTTGAAATAGCATAAATGTCCAATGATAAGGGTGTGGTTACATAAATTATGTAGCATGTGAATTATCTATGAAACATTACACAGCAATTTAAAATATATTCGAAGAAATGTTAATGACATAGGAAAATCATTATGGAATAATAATAATAATAATAATAATAATACACAACTTACATGTGCAGTACATCCTCACTGCATTGTTTTAAAAATGTCTCTATTGGAGTAAAATGACAATCAACAGAAAATAAAATAAAACTTAGAGAATGATTACTCTCTAGATGAGTAATTTAACTTTTCAAACTCATGTCTTTGTATGTTTCCCAAATTTTCCATAATGAGCGTGTATTACCTTTACAATTAGTAAAAGAAAAATAAATAAATAAATTACACTATGTTGTTAACCCACACCACAATTCAATATGGAAACAGATTACTAATGAGAAAGGGACCCTCTAACATATAAGAGGAAACAGTCACTCTAAAAGGAATCAAAGGGGTTCACTCCAACAATAAAACCAGGTCCCCAACACCTCTCTGGAAGGAGGGTACACATGCTTGATACCCCAGCTTCTGCAGCTGCTGCCTGATGGATGGGTCTCGCCTCCGACTGCCTGGCTCTGATAGCCAATGGGGCTGGTATTCACAAGTCCCACAGGACTGAAACATAGTAAGCAAACATAGTAAGTAAACATAGAAGCAGTTCTTAATTGGTGCAGGTACAAGCGCTTGCAGAGGCTATGCCCCTGGGGCTCAGCATAATGGGAACAGGCAAAAACACAGATCTCTCAGTTTTTCCCTGAAAGGGGCTTGATTGCACACTTTATATGCTGCTGACTGAGAGTCTGACTTCTAATTAGCATACATCGAAGGGCTGGCTGTGATCCTCCCTGGAGCCCAGGGGAGCCAATGGGCACTTCCATCACCATCTCCCTCCTGCTCGCTCCAACAATAAACCCAAGTTGCCAGTACCTCCCTAGAAGGAGCTTGTCTACACATCTAGCACCCCAACTTTTATGCTGCTGCCCCAGGACAGATCATCAAATCACCCAGCTCTAACAGCCAATAAGGCTTCCATTCATGAGTCCCACAAGACTATAACAAACAAAGAAGCAGTTTTTAAACAGGGGCAGAAGCACCCCCTGTGGCTATACACCTGGGTCCAGCAAGCAAGGAGCAAGCAGAAATGCCCATCTCCCAGTTACTCCCTGGAAGGAACTCCCAGAAGCACAAGGAATACCAAATAAAATTAATATGAAGACCAAGACACATTATAATTAATTTGTCAAAAGTTAAAGACAAAGAGAGATCTTAAAAGCAGCAAGAGAAAAACAATTTGTTACAAGAGAACCTCTATGAGACTATCATCAGATTTTTCAGCAGAAATTTTGCAGACCAGAAGAGAGTGGGATGATATATTACAAGTGCTAAAAAGGAAAAAACTGCCAACCAAGAATAATCTACCTGGCCAAAGATGTCCTTCAGAATTGAAGGAGAGAAAAAGAATTTTCCAGAAAAACAAAAGCTGAATGAGTTTATTACCATTAGACATGCCATACAAGAAATGTTAAAGGGACTTCTTCAAACTGAAACAAGAGGATGCTTATTAATAACATGAAAACCTATGAAAGTATAAAACTCACTAGTAGAGGCAAATATATAGTTAAATTTAGAACATCTAATATTGCAATGGTGGTACATTATACTTATAACTCTAGTATAAAAGTTAAAAGAGAGAAGTACTAAAATTAACTATAACTGCACTAATTTGTTAATGGCAATGCAATATTAAAAGATTTAAATTGTGACATCAAAAACAAAATGTGGGAGGGAGGGTATAAGAGCATAGATCATTTGTGTGCATTCAGTGTTAAGTTGTTATCAGCTTAAAATAAACTATTATAATTATAAGGTGTTTTATGTAAGTCTCATGGTGACCACAAAGCAAAACCTGTAGTAAGTACATAAAAGAGAAAGAGAAAGGAATCTAAGCACATAACTACAGAAAATCATCAAATCACAAAGGAAGAGAGCAAGAGAGGAGCAAAGGAACAAAGGAATTATTCAATATAAAACAGCCAGAAAACAATTGACAAAATGGCAATAGTGAATTCATATCTATCAATAATTACTTTAAAGGTAAATGGACAGGGGCTTCCCTGGTGGTGCAGTGGTTAAGAATCTGCCTGCCAATGCAGGGGACACGGGTTCGAGCCCTGGTCTGGGAGGATCCCACATGCCGCGGAGCAACTAAGCCCGTGAGCCACAACTACTGAGCCTGTGCGTCTGGAGCCTGTGCTCCGCAACGGGAGAGGCCGCGACAGTGAGAGGCCCGCACACCGCGATGAGGAGTAGCCCCCGCTCGCCACAGCTGGAGAAAGCCCTCGCACAGAAACGAAGACCCAACACAGCCAAAAATAAATATAAATAAATTAAAAAAAGAAAAAGGTAAATGGACAAAATTTCCCAATCAAAAGATAGAATGACTACCAGGATAATATACAAGACCCAATTACATGCTACAAAAGACTTGCTTCAGTTTTAAGGACACATGTAGGCTCAAAGTGAAGGGATGCAAATGGAAACCAAAACAAAGCAGAGGTAGCTATATTTATATCAGACAAAATAGACTTTACGCCAAAAACTGTAACAGGAGACAAAGGAGGTCATTATATAATGATAAGGGGTCAATTCATCCACAGGATATAACAATTGTAAAACTTTATGCACCCAACATTGGAGCACCTCAATATATAAAGCAAACATTAACAGATCTGAAGGGAGAAATAGACAGCAATACAATAATAGTAGAGGACTTTAGCACCCACTTACAACAATGGTTAGACCATCCAGACAGAAAAATTAGTTAAAAAAAAAATTGGACTTACACTGCATGTTAGATCAGATTGCTTTAATAGATATACACAGAACATTCCATCAGCTGCAGCAGAATATACATTCTTCTCAAGCACATGTGGAGCATTCTCCAGGATAGGTCAAATATTAGTCTACAAAACAAGTATTAGTAAGTTTAAGAAGGTTGGAATCATATGAAGCATCTTTTCTGATCACAATGGTACAAAGCTAAAGAAGTCAATCACAAGAAGAAAACTGGAAAATTCCCAAATATGTGGAGATTAAATAACATGCTCCTGAACAACCAATGGGCCAAAGAATAAATCAAAAGAAAAATCAAAAAATATCTTGAGACAAATGAAAATGGAAACAGAACATACCAAAACTTATGCAATACAGCAAAAGTAGTTCTAAGAGAAAAGTTTAAAGTGACAAATGCCTACATTAAGAAAAAAGATCTCAAAAAAAAAGGAAGATCTCAAATAAACAACCTAACTTTACTAATAAAATAAAATGAAATAAAAGGAATCAAGGAATAATCATCTGCACATTAGGAATTACAACATATTTTCAAAATATAGTGATACCTAATCAGTCAGGGGAAATAATATGTTTCACATATGTAATGTTTCTGAGTAATTGAAGCCATTCATTTTATATCCTCGCTATTTCAGAGATCTTCATTTTTTATGGTGGAAATTTGTGGATCATGTATTATATAGTTCTACCCATCATTCGATTAGAAGTCAATATGCATGATTTGTAGGATAATTTGACATTAGGCACATCACTGGAGCTTTTTGTATTTCTGACCCTTACCTGTAAACTGGAAATAAAGATTTATACTCTGTCTGCACACAAGGTATTTGTGAGGGTCAAATGAGATAATATACGTTAAAGCATCTTCAAAACTGAAAAGTACTGTACAAAAATAAGAAATGTTAGCTACTATATTCTAGGTGATTCAGGGCTATTGTTGTAAACATCAATATTTGTTGGATGCTGGAATAAGTGATATCTTGTGAATCGTCTGACTTCTCAGTGCTACTTATTCCTCACTTTGTAGGGCAATTATGCCATGGCTTTTGTGAGTTCTGGAGTCTTCTTTTTAGAATCTAGGCTGTGATTATTAAATAAATATAAAAGGAGCAAAATATATGCACACACATAGATATATGTATATATACACACACATACACCCTCTTTTTTGGTTATTATCAACGTTTTAATTATATTAAAAAGGCAGCAATTCTCCTTTTAAAGAATCAGTACTCTATTTTTTTTTTAATTAATTAATTTATTTATTGGCTGTGTTGGGTCTTCGTTTCTGTGCGAGGGCTTTCTCTAGTTGCGGCAAGTGGGGGCCACTCTTCATCACGGTGCGCAGGCCTCTTCGCTATCGCGGCCTCTCTTGTTGCGGAGCACAGGCTCCAGATGCACAGGCTCAGCAACTGTGGCTCACGGGCCCAGTTGCTCCGCGGCATGTGGGATCCTCCCAGACCAGGGCTCGAACCCGTGTCCCCTGCATTGGCAGGCAGACTCTCAACCACTGTGCCACCAGGGAAGCGCCTATTTTTTGTATACTTAAAACTTTGATCATAAATTGTAAAACTGCCTACCCTGTATCCTCTTGTCAGGGAAAAAATGTAGGTTCCAATTTATTGTCCTGTGAGACTTTTCTTCTTCCCCTGGCCACCCAAATTCAGTTCTCTAGTACTTGTGTTTCTTCTGTACACATGGACTCAGTTCTGAGAAGAGAAGGTATGAGAGAAATAAAATGAATATTTTATTTGCACTTTCTGAGTCATTTTGATTCATACAGGTAAGAGTCAGGGTTTAAATTAGGCAATTTCTGGCTGGACAAGTTATGCTGTTTCTAAAATGAAACATGGAGAATGGAGGTGTGACAATAGTGTAAAATGACCGATCATCAGCCACAATTAGACTTTCTCAATCGCCTGCCAAGTGCTTGACAGGCCTGGGCACAGGGCTGCACAGCCCCTGATAAAGACTTCCTTGACTTCTGGTAATCTTCCTCAGTTACTGAAAACTATTGATCCTGTTTCCACACATCTCAATCTTAATTGGCTTCTCCTCAAGTATCCCCATGGACACCACGACCAACCCGACCTGTAAAATAAGCAGAGTTGATTCCTATTAATATTTTCTCTCATCGAAGTTAAAGAGTCAAGACACCACCAACTGAGGCAACTTTTAATTTGTTCTTAAAATAGGACAAACGTTTCCAGATGACCCACTCATATGAGTCCCTATTTTTGAGAGTGATTCAGCAGTATAATTGGAATCCAGAGAGATGGTGGTACAGGGCAAGACCTAGACGAAAAAAGAAAAAAATCATAGAAGAAACCAAATAGGCCATATGGGTTTTGAAATCAATTAATATAAATCCCTAATCTATCACTTTTTAGCTATTTGTGATTATCTATAAAAATGGAAATATAAAATACAGACACTAAATTCTCAATATCTTAACCTTAAGAATGCAGGAAAGAACTTCCATTATTGGCCATTGGCATTTCTGACTGCCATGTATATATAATCTGCATAAAAACAGTAATAATAAATTTTAAAATCCAAAATGCCTATAGGAAAACAATACAAGGCAACAGAAATCAATCTCTGTTTTTGGCTTTTGATTTGCTGATACTTTATGAAAGTCAAACTCAAGAAGAATAACAGAAGATAAATTTCAATAATCTCCATCAAAGCCTATATCCCTCAGGACAGCGCTGGCTTTATGTATAATGATATTTTCCACGGTTTTCTCATTGAGTCAGCTTCAAGGGTAGACTGTGTTTCATTCCTTTGTTGCATGTACTGTAGCTCCTGAACAGAGCTAGGCCGTAGTAAACACCCAATATCAACTGAGAAGGAAGAACTTGGGATTCTATTTTTCTCAGTGCCACTGAATGCTTCCCTATGACAGTAATGTAAACTTTAGTACTTTGGCAAATACAATCAGTTAGGTTTGCCCTCTGCTTTTTGAACTTCATGCTTTACTGTTGTAGAAACAAGGGGATGTCTTCAGCCCTCATCATTATGGGTGAAGAGAGGTGCAATTGACATCACACCTGCTTCTCCAGAAATCTTCCAGGACATCAGGAAGGTGTCCAGATGGAACCCACACCCTTGGGGTAATGCCTAGCCCCCAGTGGAGTAAGGAAGAACTGACATACTTGGTTTAAGAACATACCTCCCTTAGCCTTCTACCTACCTATTCCCATCTTCGGAGGCAAAGAGAAGAGTGCTTAAGAATGCGGGCATCTTGAGGAAGCTAGAAAAGGTAAGGAAATGTATTCTTCCCTAGGCTTCCAAAAAGGGACCCCGTCTTGCTGACATTTGACTTTAGCTCCATGGCATTCGAGACCTCTGACCTCCAGAACTGCAATATATAAAATTCTGCTGTTTTTAAATTTTATTTATTTATTTATTTATTTATGGCTGTGTTGGGTCTTCGTTTCTGTGCGAGGGCTTTCTCTAGTTGCGGCAAGCGGGGGCCACTCTTCATCGCGGTGTGCGGGCCTCTCGCTGTCGCGGCCTCTCTTGTTGCGGAGCACAGGCTCCAGACGCGCAGGCTCAGTAATTGTGGCTCACGGGCCTAGTTGCTCCGCGGCATGTGGGATCTTCCCAGACCAGGGCTCGAACCTGTGTCTCCTGCATTGGCAGGCAGATTCTCAACCACTGTGCCACCAGGGAAGCCCAAAATTCTGTTGTTTTAAGCCACTAAATTTGTGGCAACTTGTTATAGTAGCCACAGATAACTGACATCCATGCCTATCAAGTCCAGCCCATCTTTCATCCCTACCCTGCCCTGCTGCTATCAGTGAGCATATTTCCTACTTTCTGCTTCTTGTGTATATATGTTTTTAGCAAATACATATATGTCTAATTTTTCTTTCTTGTTTATGCAAGAGATTCCTTACTATATACAATCTCTACCCTTGGCTTTTTTTTTTTACTTAACAGCTTACATTCTTGTTCCTTGTTACCCCTGCACAGGACTCCACAGTGAGGATGTTCCAGAACTCATTCAACCAGTTCTTAAATGGTCAACGTTTATGTGGATTCCAAACTTTGCTAATAAGAATAGAGCTTCAATGAGTAACTTTATGAATATGGCGTCTAATATTTAGGGAGGTGCTTTATCACACTAGATTCCTAGAAATATTTCCCTACAGGGAAAATAGTAAAAGCATGTGCCCTTTTGTTAAATAGTGCCAAATCCCCTCCATAGAGGTCACACTACTTTTCACTGCAACCAGCAATATACACTAGTACCTATTTCTTCACAGCCTCTCCAAAAACGTGTGTTGTCAAACATTTGTATTTTTGCCAATCTAATAGTTGGGAAATGGTTTCTTAGTGTGGTTTTTAATTTTCATTTCCCTTACTATGAGTGACAGTAAGCCTATTTTTCATATGTTTAAGGACTGTAAGTGTTTTTATCTGTGAGCGTTTTTATATCTTTCGCCCATATTTTTATATAGTTTAAAATTTTTTTTCTTAATTTTTAAAAATTCTTTGCATGTAAGGGAGCCTTGAACAGAGCTATCTTCTACTGCTTCAGTTAAGTGCCATTTTAAAAATAAACCACGCCCTTTTTATCTTCTTCTGATTCTGTTATGCTTGCTTGTTTCAGTAGGGACTTTTGTTCAACTGATTCCTATTTTCCTTTACTTTCAGGCCCCAAGAGACTCTTCCCCCTCTACAGATCTCTCTCTCCCCAGAACCAGGGCTTTCCCAAGACCGTCGCCTCTGCTCCAGCACACCTCATAGGCCCTTCCCTTGACTGATACCCAAAGGACCAGTTCTCTGTTTCACTGGGCTTCAGGCTGATCCCCTTCCTTTTGGGGTTAAGTCCTAGTTGACGTGATCTGTGCCCTTCGGCTACTGGGATCCCACTGCCCTCCTCTGTCTTCTGTGCAAATCCCTCCTCACTGTTCACCCTAAGGCCGGCTCTGGAGGACACTTTGATAGTCTTGAATGAATGTTTCCTTACTGATAGGTAAACTGAGGTTTGCAGTACTGTCTCTAAATATGATTGTGAGCTAGGGGTGATTGCATTTGGTCTCCTTGTTGATCTGTATGATTTGGGAGAGAATGTATGAAGACATTCATATTTACATCAGCATTTACAAGATTCTGGTATGTATTAAGCTCTAAGTAAATGTTAGCAGTTATCATTAATTTTATTAACTAGAGGGTACATGGACATTGAAGAATAAGTATTGGAAAAATTAGATTGCTATGGGCAAAAACTCATAAAACTGGATGCCTGCCTAATATCACAGTGTCCAAGAATGGGTTATAGATCAGGGTTTCTCAACCTTAGTACTCTTGACATTTGGGGCCAGATTATTCTTTGTTCTGGGGGCTGTCCTGTACCTCTACTCACTAGATGCCATAAGAAACCCATTCCTGCAAGTCGTGACAATCAAATTGTCTCTAAGTCATTGCAAATGTCCCTCAGAGGCAAAGTTACTCCCCAGTTGAGAATCATTTCTACAAATTGAATAAATACCTGAATGTAAGGGAATATCTTTGTGACCAGGGGTACAAAAGAATTTCTTTAAACAAAACTTCAAACACAAAAACATAAAGCAAAACATTGATGAATTTCATTACATTCGTTACTCAGGTTACTTTGTTGACAATTGGACTGAAATGGGACAAGAACCAAATCAGAAGAACCGATTAGGTAGTCCTTTAACTAGTGCCCAAGGTCACACAGCAGGGGACCAGAATTCAGATCTGTGTTGTCTTATCTTATACACGTGTTCTTTACCTCTACTTGCTATGTTTCTGGAGAGTTAACATAAGAAAGGTTGTAGGCTGGTGAAAGGCCTAAGAGAATTAAGTTAGCTCAGGCCCCTGTCAAGTTCCCTTGAAATAGGTAATGAGATTAAGTTGAGCCTCTAGACTCAGGTATTTTAAAGTTACAAATAATATGGATGGAAATATGGATGGAAAAATCTGAGCACAATGTGGTCACATTTTTATGCCAAGAGGAAGAGACCCGTGGCTGATGAGAGAATTGGACTTCCTCAATGACCAGCAGAGAATCAGGTTAGAGGATGAGAAGGTTGAAGCTGTGCTTTTGTAGATGAGTCATATAACAACAGCAAGAGGGAGGCAGCTCTTGGGACCATCTGAACGGGGCCCACTATCTGAGATGCGGCCCCTGTTCAAATGCCATAGCAACCAGCCTGCCCCTCCAGTGTCCAGGGACTTCTGTGGAGCCTCAGCCAGAGAACTACATGAACTGTGGAGGGTAGACTTGCCATCCTTTTTTCTATACTGTGCATGCTTCATTACCTTGCCAATTTTTTTTATTGTAGTAAAACCCACATAGCATAAAATGTATCATCTTAACATTTCAAAGTATAAAGTTCAGTAAGGTTAAGTATATGTACAGTGTTGTGAAACGACAATGTTTTCATCTTGCAACTGAACCTCTATGCCCATTAAATAACAACTCCCTTTTCCCCTCCCCCAGCCCCTGAGAGCCATCTCTCTGCTTTCTATTTCTATGAATTTTACTACTTTAAATACCTCATATAAGTGGAATCATACAGTGTTCGATTTTTGCAACTGGTTTACTTCATTTAGCATAATGTCCTCAAGATTCATCCATGTTTTCACATGTGACAGGATTTCCTTCCATTTCAAGGCTGTATAGTATTCCTTTGTGTGTATGTATCACATTTTGCTTACCCATTTATCCATCAATGGATATCTGGGTTGCTTCCATCTCTTGGCTACTGTGAATAATGCTGTTATAAACATGGGTGTACGAATATCTCTTTGAGATCCTGTTTTCAATTCTTTAGGATATATGCCCAGAAGAGGGATTGCTGTTCATATGGAACTTTTATTTTTAATTTTTGATGAACCTCCATACTATTTTCCATAGCCATTGCACCATTTTACAATTCCAGCAACAGTGCACAGGGTTCCAGCTTCTCCACATGCCCAGCAACATTTGTTACATTCTGTTTTTCTTGATAGCGGCCATCCTAATGGGTGTGAGGTACCTTGCACTTTTGACTAGATCATGTCTGTCCAGACAGGTTCAGATTTTCTCTGTAGAAGAGGTCTAGCAGTGCTATCTGGTTAAAGCAATGCTACTATACTTAATATGAGGTTGGGAAAGGTTAATTGTCCATAGCTAACATCAGGAGAGTAGAGGTCTGATAAATTTGACGGGGTAAGGCTTGAACGGAGTGAAGGTTCCCCCAGCTACCTGTTGCACCACCCCTGGCTAATGATTCCTAGGCAGGTCTTACTGGTTACCTGTTTTCTATCATAGGTCCTTGTGATAAAATGCTGTATTCCTGAATGTTTATTCGTGGAGTTCTTTTTCCACTGTATTATTTGGTAATCTCTATGAACAATTTCAACCTTTGTTTAATCGTTTGATCACAATTAGCCTCATGCCATGCTTGGAGGATAGTACTTCTCTTTTTAGGGACTAGCTAGAGGTTTATGTCATTTCAAGTCATTCGCTGTAAGATTTCAGCCACCAGGTGGCACTGAAGTGTTTAATTTATACAAATCAATCATTTTCACTGTTGGTTTGCCAAGTTTTAAACTAATTTGCCTGTGAATTATTTATGATTATGTAGCTACAGCTACTCTATTAGCTTCCTATCACTGCTGTAACAAATTACTATAAATTCATTGGCTTAAAACAATACAATGTATTATCTTACAGTTCTGCCTGTCAGAGGTCCAAAGTGGGTCTCACTACATTCAAATCAAAGCATCAGCAGGGCTACATTCCTTCTGGAAGCTCTAAGGGAGAATTCGTTTCCTTGTCTTTTCCAGCTTTATAGAGCCTGCCTGTATCTTTTTAAATTTATTTATTTATTTATTTGTTTATTTTTGGCTGCATTGGGTCTTTGTTGCTGCGCGTAGGCTTTCTCTAGTTACAGCGAGCGTGGGCTACTCTTTGTTGCGGTGCACGGGCTTCTCATTGCGGTGGCTTCTCTTGTTGCAGAGCATGGGCTCTAGGCATGCGGGCTTCAGTAGTTGTGGCTCACGGGCTTAGCTGCTCCGCGGCATGTGGGATCTTCCCGGACCAGGGCTCGAACCCGTGTCCCCTGCATTGGCAGGCGGATTCTTAACCACTATGCCACCAGGGAAGTCCTGCCTGTATCTTTTTAATAGTAATATCAGTATAGGAATGTCTCTCCCCATAGAACCCTTTGTACAATCTTATTACATTCAACATACAGATGGCCCTAACCACTAATCCTCCATGAACCTTAGGTTGGATCATGGAATTAAGTGACTAAAGTAGTTCAAGAACAGAATTTATCTTCTCCGTAATTCATTACTGTGAAAATTCTTGTTATCCAGATAGAGTTCTTTGCTCTCTTGCACCAGTTTCCAGATCCAGTTTTAACTTTCATTCCTGCAGCAGATCCCTTGCTCTGAAACCCTGTCCATTTTCCTATCTTGGGACAAGGTCAAACCCCTAGAAGGACATTGGAAGTCCTCCTCTAACTCTTCCTCTTCAGTCTAGTGAAAGCCCTAGGTCCTTGATTCCACTTTTCCAGTCCACACCACCGCCCCACTTGCTGCAGAGTCAAAAGCACCTCCACAGGAAAAGCAATGCACTCACATCCCATCACCAGACAGATGGAGGGATGGGGAAGGGAACGAACATTTCTCAGATGTCTACCATGTGTTAGACACGGGGGCAGGGCCTTTCATAGACATCCTCTTCTTTGCTCTCCACAATACCATAAGACATGTTTCATAGAACCATTTTGTGGATGAGAAAAGTAAGAGACTCCTAGAGACCAAATGGCTTCCCCTCGTCACCCATTAGGATGTGGAAAGGTAGAACGGAAACACACACGTCTCCAAATCCTGTCTTCTTTCCACTGGCCCACATGGCTTATGTATAAAGGGTATCAGAGCCTCAATCCACGCTTCCCCTACTCCAAATTCCCCAGGCCCAGAGCCTGAGATGTTCATGTCTTCTCTCCCTGAGTTTCACCATCCATTCATGTGTCTAAACAAAGGTTCTATCTACTGTCCTAAAATGTCCTCTGTATACACTTGATCGTTCCCTGTTAAATGAGTTTCAACATTCTTCATTTGTTTTTATCAGCTAAGAGCTTTTCTTTGCTGGCTCATCGTATCCTGTATTGAGGACTCCTAAATCTTAGCAGAAGATTTAAGAGGAAGTTGTGGGAACGGGGCAGGATATGAGTTCCATTATCTGTTGCCTCTTTTAGTGATGCCACTTCTTGACTGACTGTTTCCCGAAGATCCTGTTAACTCTTTGGAAACCAATTCCCCACTCCCGAGCAGATGTTACCTCTTGAAGAGTTGGGTTGGGAAACCAAATACCAAGTAAAAGCCACCCCCTCTGTTTGCAATGCAAACTTTTAGCCACACCTCTTCAAGGAATGAATGGGATGAGGGAAGGTGGAAAAAAATGATAAAGTATCACCTGACCACCTAATGCAGGTGAAAAATGGATTTCTCAACGGAGTCACTGAGTTGTGTCCAAAGATGAGAATTACCAGGAGGGAAAAAAATTCCTAGGAGAAAATTTGTCTTCAAGCTGAGTTGCTCAGGTCTAAGATATTTCTGCTTAAGGTTCATGCCTGGATGCTGGTGTCAGAAAATAAAATATTTTCATTTTTATTTCTAAAATAACAACCAGAATTGTTTTACATATATAGTGGTTTAAACAGACACACACATATACATGCATACACAAATAATAATAGCTACAAGAATATTTTTTTTTTCTGTTTCACAAGCGAGGAAAGTAAGGTCCTAGGAGATAAATTATTTTACTCAAGGTCTAAAATAGAGTAAAATAACAAGCACATTGAAAAGTCTTCTTGGGACTTCCCTGGCCACCCAGTTGTTAGGACTCCACACTTTCGCTGCTGAGGGCCCGGGTTCGATCTCCGGTTGGGAAAGTAAGATCCCACAGGTCATGCAGCGTGGCCCAAAAAACTCCTCTTAGTTTTCTTCTGTTCCCTAGGAAACCTACCATGACTTAACTGTCTCCAAAGTAGATTCAGTATGTCCCCTGCCACCCCACCTCCCATGCCTCCCCCCAACCTACCCCTGAACCTAGATCCATCCCCTTGCCCCCAAAGGGCCTGGGACCCATGCAGAGAGATGGGTGGCTAAGCCAAGGAGCCACAGAGCAGGCCCTTGGGGGTGAAAGGGGACTGAGTCTTACTCTTGCCAACTTTGACCAAGAAGCCAGGCTTTTGCAGGTCATGAGTAGATCAAAGAGTCCATAGATCTACCTCCTTCAAGCCCAGTCACCAAATGTTCTCCTCAATTTTTCCTCAGCAAACCTTCTCACACTGAGAGTTTAGGTGTCACTCCTGGCAAGAAGAGAAAGTCTTCCAAAGAAGCATGACTCTCCCTCCACATTCCAGCCTGCCTTCCAGCCTCCTTCTCCAGGAGCTCAGCTCTCCAGCCAGGACACAGGATGTCCACGAGGAATGGGGCAGCATAGGCAAAATGGATGAAGCGCTGGTTAACAGTCAGAATAATAGCTGGCATGTACCGATAACTTAATTTGAACCAGGCACTAGTCTATGAGTTTTGAATGTGTTGGCTCATTGAATCCTGAGACCACCCTGGGAGGTATGTACCATTATTAGCCCCATTTTACAGATGAGGAAATGGAGGCACAGAGGCATTGAGCAATTTCTTCAAGGTCACACAGCATGAAGGCTATTCCCCCAGCTTTATTTTTCTGTGCACTTTGCCTTCTCCATGCTGCTCCCTCAAGCCTAAACTTGCAATGCCCTCTCTCCCCCTCCTCTAAGCTTGGTCTCTAGAATGACTCAGCCGCTCTGAATTTGCAACTTTACTGGGAAAACCGTGTTGCTTCTCTCCGGGTATCTATTCTATCTGTCCCATTTCTCATTGTGGAATGAGGAGTTCTTTTAAGTGAATTTTAGGCATGAACAAATAAGTGGAAGAGATTTCAGAGGAATGGAGGAGCTGTGCTGGTGACCCTGAAATCACACTGGGTAACACAAGCTCTGCTGGGTCATATTAAAGGCCCGCCCTTCATATGAACAGCAGAGGGCGCTGTGCAGCCGTGACCTCGTATTAAGAATGCTGTTCCCCTCCCTCTCCTGCTTCCCAGGATGGGAACCCCCAGTTAGGATCTACACATGGAGAAAACTGCCCAGTTTTCACACCTCTGCTGTCCTTCCATAGTTCCGGGACCTCCCTGTACACCTGTCCCGACCTTGTTCCTAAGAAGAATCTGACCTGAGGTCACTGGAACATGTGGAGTTTCCAACCACAAGGGCCCCAAATCTGGGCAAGTCCGATTCTGGCCTCCTGCCCCCTTTCTGGCTCTTGGAATTCGGCCTGCCTCCCCAGACCCCATCAGTCTAAGATTCTGTGTTCTGGTTGAAGGTCTGAAATACTGCCTGTGCTCTGTGGTTGACCCCCAGCCTGGGCCGTGACCCGGCCTTGTGCTTCCCAGACACTGTGTCCTTGAGCTGTAATTCTGCTCTCAACCGTGTGGTTGGAGCCCTGCTTTCTGCTGAAAGACCTTCCCGGTGCCGCCAGCTCTCCATTCTGGACTTGGGAGGATCACTGATCATGAATTTCCAGTCCTGTCCTCTGAGCTTGTTGCACCCCCAGCATGGTGCCAGCCGCTGCTTCTGAGACCTTCTGATTCCTCCTGGGTACAGATGTAAAAAGCGGAGGACCCCAATTACTGAGAAAATTCAACAGGGCCAGGGCCACCCGCGGAGGATAGGCTGAAAGAATGCAATCCTCATCCGTCCCCCACCTCACAGGTTCAAAAGTAGAAGTTGAAAGTTGAAGAAATAGGTGGTGAGGATTTCTTTGGAGAGAGTTGTTAGTGGGTTTCCACCTCCTTCCTCTACTTCCTCCTGATACTGGTCGAACTTTGAGCACCCCCCTGATTCTAGTAAGTGGTGTAGTCCCTGATCTTGGCTTCTACTGGTTGTCGCCAACTTTTCGTACAGCCAACCAGGTATGCCCAGCTAGCTAGAAAGAAGACTTCAGCCACGCCTCTCTTCTCTAGAATGGTTAGACAGTATCCCCAGGATGCAGGGCCTCCTCCACCCGGCTTAGTCTAGTAAGCTTCCCAAAACAGGTCAAATGAGAACCTTAATGGAAAGATCAGCTTTACTAAATCATCTGAACTACCTCTCCTTAGTGACTATTCAAGAAATGCTATAGTGATTCTCCACCATGGAAGATCCCTGTGGAGGAGGAAATGGGCAGAAGTTGGGAGGGTTAATTTTTTAAAGTTCTACTATTTCCTCCGCTTTAATGTTCTAATATAAAAATCCAAATGTGAAGGTGATTAATTAAGAATAATATGCCAGTGTTTTCTTCTCTGTTTTCACAGCACCCTATACATGCTGGTCAATGTATAGGACAGAGCCCCCCCCCCTCCCCTCCCTCTTCCTGGGACCATGAGCCAATGTCCACAGCACTACAACATCAGGTTTGTATAATCTGTAACCCAGGAGGTCCCTTAAAGGTTCTTCAAACTCAAAGCGTCTTTGATTCCATGAGATTGTTTCAACCCTTTGCTTTGCCCCATTGCTCAGTATATGGGCCATGACTCAGAAACGAAAGGAATGTAAAAGAGGATATGCCTGTTGCCAGGTGGTGTTTAAACATAAAATCTGAGACTCATCTATATCCATGCAGAAAGGCCACAAAAGCTCTCCAAGACAAAAGCATACCAAGATTGATTGCCCTGCCCACATGCCTCTGCTACCTCTCAGGCTTCTGGCTGCCACTTTGTGACTTATTCTCCCCTTCATGGCTGCCTAATATTTGTTTTCCCCTGATTTCACCTGTGTAGAAGTATGTCTCAGAGGTTGGCTGTGAGTAGACAGCTAATTTACCACAACTCCACCCATACCCCCTTAAGAATGATTCTGAACCCCAACTTCATTAGGGAGAGATGGACTTGTTGCTTTGTGATTCCAATCAATTGTCTTCCTTCTCAACAATGGGGTTCTCCTAAGTGTCAACACTCACTGGCAAGATGGAATTAAGGTGTGTGTAAACAGCAAGATGTATCCTGTATCAGAGCAGGTATGATGACAACATCCTCTCACTGAGGACAGAAAAAGAAGTATTCTTAAGATTTGGTCATGTAAACTGAGATGACGTAGGTTTTAAAGATGTGCGTATTTTCGTCTATGTGCTGGGCAATAAAGACGTTTCCATTCTCTGAAAGATATCCCCGTTTCCTTCCCACCTCCCTCCAGCATCACATAGTAGGCAATAGCGTGCTACCAGGGGGCATTGAGGGGTTTGTCACAGCTTACAAGTCAAGCTTCTCCTTGAGTTTTTAATACTCACATCTTATCCTCAACAATTCATTAATTTAGATCCATACGTTGGGCTTAACGATGCATTCTAAATGGGGAAAAAATAACAGTGACGTCGATGAGGAATGGCATTGACCAAAATGCACATAGATTTATATTTATGTCTGTGCCTGACTAGAGATAAACATGTAAAAATGAAAACATGAAGTACCCAAGTTGACACAGCTACACAGAATTAAATTATCATATTTCACTGAATCTAACATTGTAAGCAACATCTTATTTTTACATCCACTAAGGAAGAAAAGGAAAAAATAACTTGCCAATTAAATCATGACTTGTCACTGACTGTACAAAACATTTCAATTTCAGAAATGTTTAGAGGTGAATAAAAAATGTCTATCTTAGAACGGATGAACTGTGGCGCTAAAAGTCACACTCAGTACTAGCTGACCATAAATTCTGACTCTCAATGTGTCCAGAAAGCTTTTTATTTGTTTACTTTAAAAGTAGCTCTTATTGAGAAACTGTTGGTTGAATAAATGACTTCTTTCTAATTAATATAACAATGATGGCAATTTCAGTTGGTGCACGAAAAGACAGATAGCTAGGTCAAAAGTCATCTTCAAGATCTATAAATACACAAACACTTCCATTCAAGGCAGTGTGGCTCACTGAAAAAGCCCAAAGCAAGGAGAATGCTAATTCTCACCATTAGTTGGGTGGCTTTGGGCAAATCTCACAAGTACTCTGGGCCTTACTTTCCTTACCTATGGAATGACTAGGTTGGACTAAAATCTCATTTCTAACTCTTGTCGTATTTCCCGGCTTTAGCATTTTTTAGAATTTAAGGTTCTGGGTTCATGTTGTCTCATCTCAATGGTCTAAATGTATTTAGTTGAAATACAACCGGTATGGAAACTTTTCTTTCTTTCTCTCTTTTTTTTTTTTTTGGCTGCTCTGAGGGGCTTGCAGGATCTTAGTTCCCTGACCAGGGATCGAACCCAGGACCCGGGACTGAAAGCACCGAATCCTAACCACTGGACTGCCAGGGAATTCCCTGGAAACTTTTCTTGAGGTCTGTATTCCATTGACCTTAAGCTCTAGCAGGATAGTCCAAATTTGTCGAATGAAGAAATGAATGAAGGAAAGTGTGTCCTCATGATTCTGTTTGCTAACAAATCCTGAACACTAAGCTATAATATTTGTCTCATCATGACTCTGCTGAGGACGTTGATCCTCCAATATTGAGACTGAAAAGGAGAGGCTTACCTCTGCTGCCTTTGACCGCCCCTTCGGTGAAGACATCCTCATCCTCAAAGCATCTCTAATCTAAGGAAGCAATGACAGTGAAGAAATGACAACATCCCCAGGGCCCAGACCTGTGTCATGAAACTCTGAGGCCAGCAACCCTGGTAGAAGCGGCATCAACTGGTTTAGCACGGTGCTTGGAAAATAATGAGACTTGGATAAAAGTTGAGGTTTAGTTACAACTAAATTTAGGATTAAGGGCTTCCCTGGTGGCGCAGTGGTTGAGAATCTGCCTGCCAATGCAGGGGACACGGGTTCGAGCCCTGGTCTGGGAAGATCCCACATGCCACGGAGCGACTAAGCCCGTGAGCCACAACTACTGAGCCTGCGCATCTGGAGCCTGTGCTCCGCAACAAGAGAGGCCGCGATAGTGAGAGGCCCGCGCACCGCGATGAAGAGTGGACCCCGCTTGCCGCAACTGGAGAAAGCCCTCGCACAGAAACGAAGACCCAACACAGCCATAAATAAATAAATAAATAAATAATTAAAAAAAAAAATTTAGGATTAAGATTAAAATTCTGGTCATGGTTTCTATTCTTTTTCACCAGCTATGTTCAAACATAGCCTCCAGTTGACTTGATAAAGAACAGGACATGAAAGAGTATAGTTCGTTCCTTTCCCCCTCAAAGCTGATGCCTTGAACCACCCCACAAACTCAACTCTTCCGGACTGTGCTCTCTGATCAAGGCTGCTTCAACCTCCTGCTCCCGTCAACTACATGGAGATCATTTACAATGAGTGAAACAAATTCAAATTACCTTGTGATCAATAATGGTTCCAAACAGCAAGATGAAGAACCCCTGTGGCAAAATTCAACAAAGTATGAGGGACAGTTTTGCAGACTGTATCCCAGCTGTTATTTTAATACCACTCTTCTAGATTCCTTCGAAGATACTTATCAGACATTAGAAACTTTAATTTCCACTGATTCCCATAAAAATGCATTGATGAGAATTTTCTTTGAGTGTATCTCAAAGAGAGAGGACCACCTTCATGTTTGTGCATGAGAGTTATTGATATTTACTGAATGGCTTCAGATGTAGGATAGAGTTTGCAACCTTATTAAATCTCTTTACTTTCTTCCCAAATATTAAGATAGCTGTTCTTACTCATGATGACAGTAACATGTGACATAAAATCTTGTCATTCAAAGTCACAATCAGGGAAGGTGTCTTGAGAAAAAGAAACGTATTCTAGTCTACTTTCAGTGGAAGAAATAGGCAGCTAGAGCCTCTGAGGTGGTGGAAGAAGTTTCTGCATGAAAGAAAAAGAAGGGTACAGAGACCTGTGAGGCCAGGGTCTCTTCAAGTTTAAATTATCTGGTCACCTATAAAGTCACAATAATTGACAGTCAACCCTTTTATGTGGTGGGAGTTGAGGTCCAAGAAAAATCTGGATCCTGCCATGAGAGTGAAGGGAAGCTTGGTTTCTAAGGATGGTTTCATGAAGAAGAAACACTGATCAGAAGACTGAAATTTTTAAATGTGAGTCACAGGAAAAGCTTGCTTAGAAAAATGGAGTGTGTGTAACTAAAGGGGGTTTAGAATTTTTCTTTCCATCAAGAAAATAGAGAAATGATCTGAAAAAGAAATGCAGAACAAAATTTCCTGGGGTTTAATTAAGTTGCAAAGTAAAAATAGGATGGGATCATTAGTAACCAGAGTAACTTCAAGAGTTGGGGAGATATATGTGAGTCCAAGAGCTTTTGATTTCCTGCCCCCCGCCCCAAGAAATCCTTAAGTAAAAGGTTTCTCTTTAAAGCAATGCAAAGGAAAAAGTGAAATAAATATTCTCCATAGTTACTAAAGAATTATGAGTAAGATATATAATTGAACTGAGTTGGCATTTCTTTAAAGTTGGCTTTGTTATTTTGTATCAGGTTTTGAAATAGAGTAACAGGGACATGGAATACTTTGTGGCTTTATTTAAACAGTTATATTTATTTTATTTAAAGCACTGGTCAAAATTTTTTTTTGAAAATATTTTTCTGCAAAGAAGCAGATAATAAATATTTTAGGCTTTACAAGCTCTACAGCCTCTGTAGCAACTAACTCATCTTTGCCATTGTGACACAAAAGCAGCCGTAGGCAAAATGTAAACCAATGAGTAAGGCTGTATTTCAGTAAAACTATTTACAAAAACAGGCAGCAGGCCATAGTTTGCCAGCCCCTGATTTAAAACATTTTAAAAATATGAATTTGTCAAATTTTCTATTACTCATGGATATGGAAAGCAGCCTAATGACAGCTTCCTGAAAATGGCTTAGTAGCCAAGATGAAGTGAAACAACTTTTAGATGGATAATCTTGTCAAACCAAGCATGTTAAGCAAGAAAAGAAAATAGAGATCATTTTAGGTCCATCCTTATCTTATAGAGGAGAGTCTGAGGACCAGAGAAAGTGACATTCCTGGGATCAACTAACATGTGTCAAGATCCATTTCTGTGAATAACAACCTACATTTATTTCACAGAGAACAGCAAGGAAGAGGTATGAGAACCCCTGACTGGTTAACACCCAAAGTGAGTGGCAAGGGGCATCCCTTCAGACTGTGAAAAATGACTGTTATTTTATGGAGCACCCAAACTACTTGAGAAAAGATAAAAATTGTGCTTGTTTTGAGGCATAACATATTAAGTATAGCCTCACACATCCCTGACCAAAGACTGGTCCTCCATAAGTGAAGGTCAACTTCTTTTGACGTTGAAACTTCAGGAGGGATACAGGTAAACCAGTGAGGAGAGAAGAAAGGAGATTCCTACCCAACCAGCCTGATCATCTAAATCCAACTGGACAATCAATAGAGTGAGAGATGCCACAGATAAATGTCTCTAAGATATAGAAGGAAATGGAAGGAATATGTGGTGTTCTATATTTTTAAACCATAGCCATGTTTTATTGTAAAGCCAGAATAACAAATTGTAAGATAATAATAATGTTTTATAAATAAAATATTAATTAATAATATTAATTAATAAAATAAGTCTCCCTTCTGGAACTTACCTGGAAAGCATTGAGCAGGGCAAAGATTATATGAAATATCAAGGAGGTGCCTTCTATGAGGGTAGCTATTCCAAAACCCCAGGTCAGTCCCAGCAATGGGGTGAGGGTGGCGACATTTTTGCTGATCCTTATAATAATGGCCACATCCTGAGACCTGGAACTGCCAATAGAGGGCCTCTGAGTGTTGACAGCAACAACCAAAACCACAACAAGATTCACAGCCACAATAAGCAAGGCTGGGATGGCAAATGCTAAAAGGGCTTTGGTATTGTCCCAGTTAAGCCAACAGGCACCATGTCTCATGTAGCCTTTCCCTGGCACTGTGATAGCAACTGTGGTGACAGCAATGACCAACGGGCACCCATAGCCAATGGCAAAGCCAATGGCCATCATGCAGGACTTCATCATCCTCCGGAAAACGACCAATAGTCCATAGACGATGAGCAGTGCTTGGAAGAGCATCCAGAAAAACAGAGAGAGGTAGAAAAAGTGGCTAAAAAATGTCACCACAACACACCAGTTGTAGTTCTGGGCCTTTTTGTTAAAGTTAGAGCCTAGGATGAACCACACATTGGCGGTCAGGAGCGACACAGCTATGTTCACAATGCATACATGTCGCATGTATGATATCTCCGTCACAACCACTCGGGACCAAACTGTGGCTTCAATGATCAGGCAAACAATCAAGCTAAGGATGGAGACGCTGAGCCCAATGCAGGTGATATAGTCCAGGACCTTGTTGTCTACAGACATGGGGGACATGAGAATGGAAAAAGACATCAACACATTGGTGTAGTTACACCAGCATTTCACTTTGCTGGCGGTATCCAATGTTGTTTCACAGACATTCTCATCCCACCTCCTTTTCCTGGAGTGCCAGCCAACACACTGGGCCCTGGTATTCCGGGATTTATTGATCTTCTCAAAGGTGAATAAGATTTGCTTCAATCTTTCTGGTAAAATCACCGAAACGACCAGCCCATTTACCTGCCTGGGAAGACTGGCATTTTGCAAGTGGGCTTCTTTCAGAACAGCCCCCAAGGTGGGAAAAGCTATGCCGATGGCTTCGGATGCATTTGGTGGCAGCTTCCACAGCTCTTGCCTGGGAACTTCTATCATTCCTAGGATACCCTCCGTTGTATTGCTCACGTTCATGGAGAAGCTGAAACTTCTCTCTGAGGTATTGTGGTTGATGTGAAGCCCTTTCGTCTGAATGAAGAGTTCATCCGTAATGTGCTCCAGTTCGTTCTGGATGCGGAATCGCCTCGCAAACCAATTCACTGACTGCAACAAATCCGAGCCAGCATTTTTGTCAGGAATGAAAGCCCAATTTGGAATGACTGCTTTGTCGAGGATGTGGTTGGCCACTTTGAAGTAGCTCTGCAGTGGAGAAAAGTGGGTATTATACTGGGGATTCACACAGTGTTGTACAAAGTTGATTTCTAAAACCTGAAATATCTAAAGATCAAATGATTTGAAATTATTTGACATATTTCTCTTCAAATGCACTGTTTATTAGAATCTCATACTAGTAGGCCTGCAGAGAGGGGAGCAATGTAAAAGAATGTTAAAAATAAAACAAAATAAAATAAGGTAAAATGAAATGAAATAAAATAACATAAAATGAAATAAGATAAAATGAAATGAAATAAAATAAGATGAAATGAAATAAAATGAAATGAAATAAAATAAGATTAAATAAAATAAAATAAAACGAATCACAGATCAGAGTTACCTGCTTTATGATATGCCCAGGGCAGCATTTCCACACTGCAGCTTGTATAACCCAAGTTTCCCATGAGATATTAATGACTGTTTGAGAAGGAGATTGGAAGTAGATTCTATGGCAATCCAAGTTTGAGAAGTACAGCATACCATATCCTTATACCCCTCACTCTTATAAAGAGTGCCAAGGTTCATTAACACATGAAAAGCTCTAAAAAGTCCTGCCATAAGGAGACCTACTTGGCTTTGTTTAACCCAGAGTTCCTATATCTGCTGTGCTACAGATCTCTCTTTTAAAAATGGAAGCTCTGCTAAGATTTCTCAGGACAATTACATTCTACAAGAATAAAATTTGGGAAACACTAGAGTAGGAGCAGTCTTCCCCACAGCCATCACTATGTGATAGTTTCTTGAAAATAGTCAGTCTGTACAAAAACATGTATAAAAAATGTTCTAACTTCTTGAAAATTTCCATTAACTGGGATAAATCAATATGCAAAACTGAACTGAACTGATTGCTGTGGTTATCGTAGTTTTTACCCTGAAAATACATTTGAAACTATTAAAATGCAAGATTTTGGAAAAAAAAATATTGTCAGTTTTTAAAATGAAATTAACAAAGAATACCTTCATTTTCTCTTGGGTAACATTATCAGACAAGTGTGTAGAAATATTTTTTAGTAACTTCACTATAAATGCAATATTTCCAGATGTGGCTTCTGATGATTTCACAACATCAATTATGCAGGCATAATCAAGTGGGCAGTTCATTTGGATGACTTGAGCTACACTCTCAATTGGCTCTGGGGCTTGGTAGTCAACAATGTGCAGAGGTATAAATGGTGCTGCCACAGAAAAGCGTGATGTGTTATTTAAGTCCTGTTTAAAAAAAAAAAAAAGTTTCATTCAAAAATGATTAAGTACCTAACGTGTCAGACTAAAGGAGTTAAAGGCACAAATAATCCACATGGGAAAAACAGAGAAGTAAGTGGTCCTGAAAAGTGGTTTAGATGCTGAAAAGTATGGGGAAGGTAAGTGGACTCACAAATGGACATGAGATTCCATCAGAATTCCCACAGGGATCAGGATGCCGACCTTTCTTATTGGAATCTGCTTTCAGGACAGTGATTTTAACTCAAATATTATAACAAGACAGTTTTCTCCAGAGATATGGAGAAATTCTAGAAACAAAATTTGTCTAATTATTTTAATTTTTTTTTTCAAGAGGAGCCACATGGAACTTCAGAGGGGAGTGGTTTTTGGAGATTGGCAGTTAAACACAGAATGCTAAGGCATTGTAATTTTTTAAAGTTTAGAGTTCACTAAATAGAAGAGGTTATTTGCTCATTTCCTCATACTTTTTACCTAGAATTTCCCAGAATATGACTTAGGATAGGCCAAAGCAATAGCTTACTTCATTTAACTCACTTTTGAATGCCACTGTCGTTGCAGGGACATCTATGTGATTACCTATGCTAAGTGACACTGCATTGATACTCCCTTTATAGAAACACTGTTGACATTTTAGGAGATGCAGAGATCAATGTGCTTCTACAGGGTTGGAGTGGGGGGGGGGCAGAAGGAAACAGTCACTAAGTGAAAGGATATAAGATAAAATATTTTAATTGAGAATTGTTGTATTCATTGGATTTCCATTCCTTCTGGGACACACATCTCTCTCTTCTTTTGGTCAAGTGATTGAAAGTATTTGAAAAAGATATCAAACTTATTTTGATTCTAGACACATTTAGTTGCTTAATTGATTAGCATAAGAGGTATGCAAATCCATCTTTATAGCTAAAATTTTAATCTCTAAGTGTTTATCATTGTATAGATAAATTTCAGATCTTTTTTTGAGAAAAGATTTTGAGAGGGAGAAATAGAGTAGGGAGGGAGAGGAGAGAGTAGCTGAGAGTTTGGGTGAGGAAGGAATAGACAAACTTGAATCTGCTCTGTAGAATTTCTCAAGTCCAGATCTGAGACTTATTGTCATGCTGAACAGAAAACATTAAAAACGCCTCTACCCCCTCCTGGGGGATTGGCTCCTGTAGAATATGCAAATAAGATGCAAATATGCAAATGCATCACCATAAAGAGTGTTTCCACAGAAAGGCTTGTACATGTTTCAGTTGATTTTTGCCACTTGTTTCCATTACAGATAAATCCTATTTCTCCACGAAAGTGCTGAACACAAGGCTGGCTGCAGTTGGAAGAAGTGGTGCAAGGTCCATGGCATTTTTCTTAAAAGGAGAAGAGAGAGAGAGAATCCTAATTAGCATTTCCGCACTCTGACTGGGGCATCTAACTCATTCTGGGGCCTTGGGGATTGCTTCCCAGAGGAGGTGACATTGACCTGGGTTCTTAGCAACAAGACGTGACAGTCAGGTTGTGAAGCTGACGTCTAGGCAGAGTGAAGAGCATGTGGAAAGGAGGGATCGCAGGTCATTCATAAAGGCTGATTCAGAGTGTCTGAAGGGAGAGTGGCAAGAGATGAGGGTGGGGAGGAAAACATGTCAAGTAGTGAAGGATCTTGGATCCTGTGCTAATATGGGGGCTACCAGAAAACATGATTGGATTTGTGTTTGAAAGATAATTAACCATAGCATGGAGCAGGAGTCAGTAAACTTTTCTGTAAAGGACCAGGTAAATAGAGTTGCCAGATAAAATACAGGTTAAGTGCCAGTTAAATATTAATTTTATTTTCAGATACAGCCAATTCCCATGATTTGCAGCAGTTAAATTCTATAGTCACTGCCACAAACACTGAATTAGCAAAAACATAACCATCGCTCCTAGGAGAAATACAAGGTTAGGTTCTTGCAAGCTTCTGCTCACAACATTTTCATCAACCAATCAATATATCAATATATAAGCTTGTTTTGTGTTTCCATTTAACATATGTTGTTGATTCACTGACACTGAATTCACTACCAATAGCACCGTAGCCCATGACAGCATATGAGCAAAGCTTATCTAACATATGTATTCTCTCCACAAGGCACATCATAACCTTCTTAGGAACGTTAAACAGCACTTCAGAACTATATCTGGGGACCATTTTAAGCAGTGAAATCACCAACAAAAAACACAAAAAGCAAAACATGTGGCACTACATAGGCCACAAAAAGAACACTTGTTTATAGTAGGAGAGCTGAAACAAGAAGGCCAAGGGCCACCTCGTTCAGCTGTGAACAAGCACCTCGGCCAACTCAGTTTTTCTGCTATTCTGTGCATGTCTGTGAATGATTCAGAAAGCAGTGTGAGTATTGATTTGGGGGTTGCAAATAAATTTCTATGAGTAGGAGAAGTTGTAGATACAGAATCCATAAATAAAGAAGACTGACTAAAAATGTTCAGTAAAACAATGGATAATTTTTTCGTATACGTATGATCCATGAAAGATTATTCGTGGTTTACCTGAAATTTAAATTTCACTGCACTTCCTATGTTTTTATTTGCTAAATATGTCAAGGCTAGCCAGAGAGTAAATATTTTCAGCTTTGTGGGCCATATGGTCTGTCATAACTACTCAGCTCTGCTTTTGTAGCATGAAAGCACTCAAAGACAATACGTAAATAATTGGGCATGGCTGTGTTTCAATAAAACTTTATTTATAAAAACTGGTGGTGGCTAGTTTGGGCCATGAATAGAGTGCATTGACGTGATGAAGCTGTTGAAGTATTCCCAAGGAAGAATTGCCTTCGGATGGTGACAGTGCAATGGAAAGAAGCAGATGATGCTGAGAGCTATTAAGGTATTGAAATAAATACGATGAAGTGCCCTATCGGCTGTGAGTCAGAGGCTGCACTGATATTTATGGTTTGGACAGCTCTGTGGATGACTCCATTTATGGAGAAAGGAAACAAGTGGTTTTGCATCCTTCTTTGACATCTACCCAAGTGTATCAATTTTGCAATTTATTTAAGCTGAGTGCTTCTCAATTTCTTCATTCATAAATATAGTTTGGAGGTAATGCCATAGTCTTGTTACAAACATTGAATGAGGCGGCATCTTGTACAGCACTTAGATCAGTGTTGTCATAAATGCTCAATGAATATCAGCTACCTTTCTCTCCTCTTTCCTTTCTTAACTCCACATCTGTATAGAGATGTGTTTGCCACCAGAAATGTACTTGGCCTTGACTGTGCAGAGCCCTGTTATCACTACTATGTGGGTGAGAACCACATGATTTCACTATCTTACTACTCATGATGCCTCTATAGTTTATTTTTCGCTTCTCGAGAGTGACCAGTCTTGCCAACACAATACCTCTTATATCACTTCAATGGACCTCTCGGCCTCAGAGTGTTACATACATTTAAGCATCCTGAAAATATCTTTGAATGAAGGAATGAAAGACTCCTGTCCTCTTCCCTCTTATGCCTCTTGTTAGCTCGTTAGTTCACACAGATTTCCCTTCTGAGTTCTAAAAGGGACCCTTGTCTACTATTCTAGAACAACTGTGAATATTTGCCAACTTGCTTCATTGACTATGCCATGGATAATAGTATAATTATTTTTAAAAAATCTATCAATGCCGGTAAACATTAAGAATTTATTAAAGATTGTTATTCTATGTGAAAGGTTGTGGTCTGGGGACAGGCTTGCAATATCCATGCCCTTCCTTTATTCTGCCCTGTCTTCAAACGGAAGAAAACTATTCTATAGCCACACACCTTGCATCCTTTCAGTCTTGGGTTTTCCTTCAGGACCTTGAAGTTTATCTCCGTCCTGTAAAACGTAAATCCCCAAACATCTTCTTTACTGTGAGCCTCTCCTCTCTCATCTCAACTTAGAGGCTCTATGTGGACATGAAAAGAAAATGTGTTCAGGACTAGGAAGAAGACTGCAGCTGATATGGCAGGAACTTGCTGAAGGAAACAGGCATGTGAGCACCGACTGGGAACATGCTGCCCCCTGATGAAGGTTAGATACTTGACAGTGGTCACTTGAGCTCTGAAGGTCAGTGGATTGGATACAACTTTTGGAAAGTTTAAGTATCCTTGGAGAACACAGTAATGACAATTATAGCACTAAGCTGTTCTCTGCCTGTATTAACTGAAACTGTGAAATGAAACTAATATGGTCCACCCGATCCTGTGTATCCTCAGAGAGGAAGAAGTCAGCAGGTACTAGGAATGAGTGCTAGGTTGCAATAATAGAATCACAAACTCTCTGTAGCTATGAAGGACTACAAAGATTTAAAAGAAAAAAAAAAACTACTCTTCATGTTATAGGTAAGGAAATTAAGGGCTCAGAGAAGTGAAGCAACTTGTGCAACTAACAAGCAAAGTTAAGGTTTGAACCTAAATTGCTCAGCTGCCAGGCTAGTGGTTCCTCCTCTCATCAGCTGCCTGTCTACATACCCCGTGGCTTGCAAGGAGGTTTTTCTGTAATACTGTTGCACCCTGTCACAACAATACTGTACTCTCTTTTCTTTATTCCTCTCTTTAGAAAGCTGCCATCAGTAAGGGGAAAATCGTAGTCATCTGAAAATTTCTTTTAAATGACACGTTATTTATCATAACTCTAGTCATCTCAAAGAACTGACTGATTTCTAATGGGACCACCTAAGAATGGATCAAACTTACTTTTATGTGGGTCTTGGATCTAGGATGAGAACATTCTGTGGCCAGATATAACATTAAACAGTAAATCGTGATTGCCTGGGACTTCATTTTCACACATGAGGCTCTTCACCTGCAACATACAACAAAGTTGGATCCAGCTGAAGGTGACGACAGCACATAACCCTACAATACTTAGCCAACCAACCAACCACTTAGTCCTCAGCAAACATAAATTTCCTTATGCTCTAATGGAGACGAACTCACTCTGATCCCCTTAGGCTCACGGGGCAAACTGTGACCAGGAAGCAGACAAAACTCACTGATCTTGGCTCAAAGCCTTCCTGGTTGGAGTCAAGACTAAGAGGGACTTTCACAGCTCCACTGAGTCTTCTGCTGAGATGACAATCCACGGGCACTTACAAGAAGGCTTCCAAATTGTCTCTGAGTTTAAAATTGTCTTTGAGTTCCTAAGTATGGAGGTTCCTTAAAAAACTAAAAATAGAACTACCATATGACCCAGCAATCCCACTACTGGGCATATACCCTGAGAAAACCATAATTCAAAAAGAGTCATGTACCACAATGTTCATTGCAGCTCTATTTACAATAGCCAGGACATGGAAGCAACCTAAGTGTCCATTGACAGATGGATGGATAAAGAAGATGTGGGACATATATACAATGGAATATTACTCAGCCATAAAAAGAAAGGAAATTGAGTTATTTGTAGTGAGGTGGATGGACCTAGAGTCTGTCATAGTGCAGTAAGTCAGAAAGAGAAAAATACCGTATGTTAACACATATATATGGAATCTAAAAAAAAAAAAAAAAAAAAAGGTCATGAAGAACCTAGGGGCAAGATGGAAATAAAGACGCAGACCTACGAGAGAATGGACTTGAGGACATTGGGGAGGGGGAAGGGTAAGCTGGGACAAAGTGAGAGAGTGGCATGGACATATATACACTACCAAACGTAAAATAGATAGCTAGTGGGAAGCAATCGCATAGCACAGGGAGATCAGCTCAGTGCTTTGTGACCAGCTAAAAAGGGTGGGAGGGAGGGAGACGCAAGAGGGAAGAGATATGGGGATATATGTACATGTATAACTGATTCACTTTGTTATAAAGCAGAAACTAACACACCATTGTAAAGCAATTATACTCCAATAAAAATGTTAAGAAAAAAATAAATTAATAAATAAACAAAGCACCCATGAAGAAAAAGTTAAAAAAAAAAAATTCTCTTTGAGTTCCTAACCAATAAACAGGAGGAAAGTATTTTGACTTACACCATCATCTTGTAAACCAAATCTGATCAGGGGAAAGGGAACATGGCAGAATGACAGGCAAAGTGTGGTAATGGATTTGCATAGGTGTTGAGATATACGTGCGGAATTCACGATCTGACAGTGTGGGTAGAAAGAAGTTCTCACATATGCAACCACATGGTGGATGGGCACACTAGGAAATTTGCAATATTACTATTGTTTAGGATATATATTTACATATATTTATTTATGTATTTATTTGGCTGCGCCAGGTCTAAGTTGCAGCACGCGGGATCTAGTTTCCTGGCCAGGGATCGAACCTGGGCCCCCTGCATTGGGAGCTCGGAGTCTTAACCACTGGACCACCAAGGAAGTTCCCTAGGATATATTTTTAACTGATCCTTATAAAGGGAAATAACAGAAGAACCAGTGTGAGCTGTCTTAAAAGTATTGTTATGTTTCACATATACATGTAGCTTTCAATAATTTTTGACCCTAACACAGTAAGGAACAGATCTTACATTGTGACTCAGTGTGTACAGACAAAAATATGTATGTATATAGCGATCCATGTATAAAACTAAAAAAACATATAATTTTTATATTTTAAAAACTTATATGTTAAAATACTATTCTTCCTACCTGCAAGCAAGACACTCTGATAAATCCATGATTTTTATCTTGTATTCCACTTTATTCTATCTGACATTCTCTCAAAAATTGGTTGCCACCCACTAAACTGAATTTGCAACCCTCTAATGGATGGTAACCTGCAATTTGAAAAACAGAAATATAGAGTATGATTCATTATCATTGTCAAGTTGAAAATTATTCACTTCTTCTGCTAAATTGGTCATATTGATCCTTTCTCTCTGCTATTCTTCACAATTCTATTGCAGTCCCCTTCCCCAGGTACATGTATCAGGGAGAAAAGATGCCTACATTCAGGACCAAATAATAGGACTGATGGGTAAGTGCAATTCTCCTCCACCTGGAGAACATCACATTTATAAATAATAACGCCTGCTATCTAAGGCTTCAGGAGAAGGGCCACTCTTATTCTCCATTGTTTTCATTATAGGAACTTTGCTTAAAGCTAATCTTGCTGGAAGAAAGTCAAGCGTTTGGCATAGTGATGTGATGTGATGTGATTTATGGAGTCCAAAAATGTTCTGCAACCAATGCTAGGGCCTCTAAGTCCACAGTCCCTAAAAATGTTCAGAGCGTATTTAATCCAATAGCCATGGCATTTTCTGTAGATCATTATGTTCTTTGTGGAACATTAAGAAATAATGACACATTTCATGTATTCATATAAACTAAGAAAAATTTTACTAGCAGAAATATATATATATGCAATATGAAATCATAAGCATGAGCATAAGAATCACAAACGTTGAACTGAACACAACTGGCTAGTTTGGGGTTAATTTGCTACTTGATCATTCATGTTATTATAGTCTGGTGTATGTAACCCACATACCACTTGGCATGATAATTTTATGGTAAATTTCCTTCAGTTACTACAAATGCTGGGGAGAGACTATTTAATGATATAACCCAAGAGGAGTCATAGCATTCTTATTTTTGCCCAGTTTGACTGGCGGGGGTTAGTCAGATGGATAGATGTTTTCAAGTTAGCCTCAGTTGGGTTGTTTTTCTTCTCACCAGAAAGAGTTGAATGGGATCCCTCCCATCCCAGAGTTCAGATGTTGGCTGAGGCCAAAAGCCAGAGTGCTCTGCAGAGCAGAGAATGAGGAAAGCTTAAGAGCATGGAGAATGAGGAATTTAAAAAATAAAAAGAAGCATTGCCAGCATAATCCTTAATCAGAAGTTGATATTATGTAGAACAGAATGGAGGAAGCACACTTTCTTAGATTAACGACTGATAAAGACAATAGAGTGAACTTTGAGTTTTGCATAATTCCAAACAGAAGAATTTCTGCAAGTACAGACAAAATGCCTCTTCAAGACGTAGCACAATGTCTACATACAGTAAGATTCTCCTTGAGTTTTTAATACTCACATCTTATCCTCAACGATTCATCAATTTAGATCCATTGGCTGGGCTTAACGATGCATTCTAAATGGGGAAAAAATAACAGTGAAGTCAATGAGGAATGACATCGACCAAAATGCACATAGATTTATATTCATGTCTATGCCTGACTAGAGATAAATGTGTAAAAATGAAAACATGAAGGAAAGTACCCAAATTGACACCATTACACAGAATTAAATTGCCGTATTTCACTGAACCCAACATTGTAAGCAACATTATTATTTTTATGTCCACTAAGAAAGAAAAAGAAAAGAACTTGCCAATGAAACCATGACATGCCACTAACTGTACAATACATTCCAATTTCAAAAATGTTCAGAGGTGAATAAAAAATGCCTATCATAGAGCTAATGAACTGTGGCACTAAAAGTCACACTCAGTACTAGCTGACCATAAATTCTGACTCTCAATGTGTCCAGAAAGCTTTTTGTTTATTTTAAAAGTAGCTCTTATTGAGAAACTGTTGGTTGAATAAATGACTTCTTTCTAATTAATATAACAATGATGGCAATTTCAGTTGGTGCTTGAAAAGACAGATAGCTAGGCCAAAATTCATCTTCAAGATCTATAAATACACAGATACTTGAATTCAAGGGAGTGTGGTTCACTGAAAAAGTCCAAAGCAAGGAGAATGCTAATTCTCATGATTAGTTGGGTGGCTTTGGGCAAATCTCACATGTACTCTGGGTCTCCTTACTTATGAAAATGACTAGGTTGGACTAAAATCTCATTTCTAATGCATGTCTTATTTCCCAGTTCTGGCATTTTATGAATCTATGGTTCTGGGTTCATACTGTTTCATCTCAATGGTCCAAATGTCAAGTTGAAATACAACCAATATGGAAAATTCTTTCAAGCGTTATATTTATATAATTTAATCCCTGAAAATATAGCAGTCAGCTCTCTTGAGCCAGTACAAGCCAGTTCCAGCACAGCACGGCCTCATGCCTGCCCCAGGGTCTCGCCTTCACCCAGACCCTGCTCTCAGCTTCTCACTGTCCCATCGGCACTGGCATTTAGATGGCAGTACCGATGAACAAGGAAAAGAAACCTAGGTTTTGAATGAGGAAAAGAGAAGAACAAAGACACAAAATCTAAACATAAACTAAATTGTCTAGAAGAGCATCAACAACACACAGGCAGTGCTGAAAGGAAAAGCTTTCAGATGTGAACGTAACCAAAGCCAGCTCACCTGGACACTCACCTGGACGAGGGGTTTACTAGTTCCTCGCGAAGAGTGGCCGGAGTCCATGCCAGGTCCTATCCTACATGGAGAATCCAGAGTTATTCTCTGTCCAGGACGCTTAAATTACCTTTATACCATGTACTGACTTCTGGTTCTACAGAGTGTTCAGCTTATCAATGAAATCGTGTGTCTTTATAAAATCCCTAATTCTACAAACCCCCTGGAGATGGTGGCAGAAAAACACTTTGTTGGGAAGAACTGTCACTGGCTATTTAAATCAAGATCCTAATACCCAGCTGGGGGGAAATGAAAAGAGTAAGCAGTAATCCTGACAGAATAACGCTGCAAAAATGCATATTTATCCTGGGATACCCACATTATCCACCACCTGTTTGGCAACAATTTGTCCCAGGCACCAAAAGGTAAAGAAAAAAAGGATGGAAGAAAAACAACACTGAAGACATTTGTATAAAATGTTCTATGAATTCAGGAAATCTGCCTGCTTTACTCTTAGTGGGCAAACAATTTGGTGTCTATTGGATTTGGCCAAGGCATCGTGTCCTGACGTGGTTTTCTGTGGATCACTGGTCTCATAAAAGACTAAGGGGTTCCATGGTCAGATCAGTTTGGGAAACATTGTGTACCAGTACCACCAACTGCCCCCCCCCATACACACACACATTCATTTGCATAGCAAAGTTCTGAGGGTTCTTGAAGTGACAAGACTGTCACACAGGTTTTACCAAATTTACTTGATCATCAAAAGTGCTTTGGGAGAGTTGAAGGCTGCTATCCAAAGACAGTATGCTATTTTGGAACATATTAATCTCTCCAGATTCAGGCTTCACATGCCTTTGTTGGACCCTACCCCATGCCAGTCTTGTGCTAACACCTTCCTGGGAGCTCCTTTCATTCACTCACATCGTGATCCAAAGTAGCCCAGCAGAGAGTAATAGTCCTGGCCTTAGTGCATCCTGAAAGAAGGGGGCAGTGGGCAGGCAGTCTTTAATCCGTGAAATACGTAAGAATTATCCTGAAACTTGACATGACGCTCAGAGTAGAGCTGGAGGGAGGACAGGCACCTATGCATGGCAGTCAGAAGTATAGGATGACCACAAGGGAGGGCAAGACAGACTCAGAAATGGAGAATAAAAAAGAGGAAAAGAAACAAGATGCAAAAGAACTCTCACCTGAGGCTCTCTATGGTAATTAGGTAAATAAATAGCTATCTGACATTTACAAAGAAACTCCCTCCAACTTGTACACTAGTCATCCAATAAAGGCACGCCGCATCTTATGCCCAAAGTATCTGAAAGAAGACTTATTTCAGAGAAAAAAGCAACAAGCAATCTGGAATGGCAGCTTCTCAGGAACTAAAGAAGTTCCAATCACTCCTCCTTATTTCCACGACCCGCCTCTGTGCATCCTCACAAAGGTGTGAATTACCTCCTACCGTACACTTCTGTTTTTCATTTAATAATAAGCAGCCATTCTAGGTAGCTGAATGGAAGCCAGTCTCCCTGCTCTAACATGGTGATTATGTCAAAGAGAGAGAGAGAAAATAGTGTTTGCTGGCTTCAGAGGCTTAAAGGAAAATATAGCTACACCCAAAAGTCCCAGAGGGGCTGCGTCTCAGGATTTAGCTCTGTGGAGAATTCACAGCAATGAGTACCTTCCATACCACTGCCTGTGCTCTGAGACCTAATGACAAGGGGTCAGCAGAGCACTGGGCTTAGGGCTTTTAGTCCCAGAGCCCCAGAGAAAGTAGGCTGCACTTAGTGGAAAAATCATTTTATCATTAACTAGGAGGTGGACACGGAAGGACATTTCTCTGTCCCCAGCATCCAGCAGAGCATAAGACGTATAATAGACACTCAGTAAACATTTGTTGGATACATGAATAAAGGTGTGAATGATGCCAGCTTCTGAAGTTTTTGTTTTAAAATCACAAGGCAACTTTCCTATTTTAGGAGAGCAGATGAGCATATTTGTAACGCTAGATCATTTTGGAACCTGGTAAATTAAGTAGAAATGCACCCAGCCTAATGGACCTCCTCTTTGTTATACTACATCCTTATGTAAAAAAGGATTGTGAGGTCTCATCTAGATTCAGCAGGAAACAGCGTCCTGCCAGATTAGTGATGTCTGCCACAGGCATGACGGTGCAAGTGTCTTTCCATGCTGTCTCCACAAAGTCGGAAATCACAAAACATTGCTTCCCTGGACAGAGCCAGAAGATGCTGGCTGTTCTTAAACACCGTCTTCTATTTGTCCCATCTTTGTACCTGGAGCTGAGTTTCTGAGTTGGAATTCAAAAATACAGTTAGGCTTCCTGGGTCCTGGAACATATTTCTGATACTAGATGCTAGGTGGAGTTGGGGCAGATGACTCACGCAGACTGAGGCCCTCCCCACCTGTCTGAGCACGCTGGGTAAGGGCTCGTATCAGGACTCTCAAAGAAAATAATAGGAAATACAGCCTGGGAACCGTAACCACAGTCAAGCAGAAAGGAATGCATGGAAAAGTATGACATCTCAAACCTCTTCATGCAAAACCCTCTGAGGTGAGCTGGATGGGAATGCTTGTAAACAAAGTGGATACTTTCCCAAAGTGTTCCGCTCCATTGAACTTCACCCCAAGGTGAGAGGGAGGACGTATTCTCACTCATTTGCTAATCTGTTAGACAGCACCTCATGGCATTCTCCTTGGCCAATCCCACTGCTGGGAAGGACCAATCCAGAAAGGTTAACTGGAGGGTGAGGAACTTAAGAGTTAGGTGACCCACATTTTAGAGGAGGGGGGTGTGTGTGTCTTTTGCTCCCCTCAGCCTAATTTCCTGTCTACCCCACTAGTGTAATTAGGACAGATTATACAGCCAGATGGCCCAACAAGTTGCTTGTGTGTTTCTGGCCTCGATAATAGAATGTATTCAGTCTCTCTTACGGGTTCTCCCTTGCCATGCATGAGCTGTTTCATAAAGAGCCTTGGGGGAAAAGAAAGATACGAAAGATCTTCTGTAATCAGAAACATCTCGTCCTCGGTTATTTTAGATGGCATCCAGCCAGTGTCTTTGTAGCTCAATATCTACTCTGAGAATTGCAGTCTGTATTCAAATTCTGATAAGTTTGAATAATCACATCATCTCAGAGTTGGAAAGCTTCCAGCATCTCACCAACTATCTTGATACTTATATGATGTTAAAGAAATTGATATGACAGGCAATTGCCCTGCTCCATGAAGAAAGCTCTCTGGAGGGCTAACACTAAAAAAAAAAAATACCATCTTAAGATGCACACTTTAGAGCTCCCACAATTGTCCTCAGAGTTTAAGGAATATAGACCATCAAATGGCATAATATTGGCCACTCAAAATGAGGGGAGATAGGTTTCAGCAGTAAGTGGAGGAAATGTTTCCCTTTAAGTTGATATAAGGACAGCTTTGTCAACCCCACTAAAAGAAGAAACTATTAAAGCATGCTTCATAAAACAAAATATAGCTTTACACTCAGCCTGAAGGAAGGGATTGAAAACTAGTTTGCTCATGCAGTTTATCAAGTAAGGGGGACTACTGGAGAACAGAGAATCTAATTGCCTAACAAAGGGCTTTGCATTTTCACCCCTAGAAGTGAGCAATTTAGAGCCTGACAAACGACTTTTTAAAGAAAAACAAATGTAAAAGAGACTGAGGAAATACTCCAAACTGGAGTTAGCCAATCTCTAAATAATGGTAGGGAAGGTCCCTGCAGAAGCAAGCATTCCAGAAAATAGCATCATAAATCACACATTTTCCCCATTCTGGAATATGTCTAACAACAATCCTGCCTTCAGTAGGAAAAGGTGTTGTCATGGCATGTGTACTCACAGCATCCAGGAGACCCAGCAGCCCAGCAGGAGGGTCGACGCTGGGCTCCCCACCACTATGCCCCACCATCACTGTGCTGGCTCCGGAACCTCCCAAGGTCCCCGTCAGTGGCTGGGATCTGTCTTCTCCATATTTGAAAGGAAGTCCAGGAGGCCCCGGTGTAAACCAGCCGCCGTGGTGAGAAGCCGATGGGAGAACTGTAAATCTGCCCTGAGTTTCAAGGCTTGTGTAAGTCTGTGATTCACTGCCCAGTGGGTCCATCAAACACGTCTAAGAGAAATTACAGGTTTCTCTCGTCTGAAGCAAATCCATTAAAATGAGTCACTTGTTTGTCTTTTCATTCCTCCTCTCTATCTCAGATGATCACATGAAACTCTGCTGTCCCTACTGCACTGGGGTAATTAGAACGCAGGGGGTAAAATGCCAGGTTGTGTCACTGTTGTTGATTTTAAAAGGCGACCACATTTTTGCCTGTGCTGACATTGAACGTGGAAAACACTGACTAGGACACTGCTTAGTACATCGTGATCCAATCTCTACCTTAACACCAAAGATATTTTTGTTTTATTTTTTAATGACTGGCCCAAGGAGTTCTTACTGAGCCTCTACCTTGGTGCACAGCCGTGGGGAATTCAGATATAGAATTCCACTTGAGGGAAACTTCCCTTGATCTGACTTGGGACAGGGTAGCCAGTTGGATTGTCCTTCTCACCCCCAGATAGTCCCACACATCCCAATTCTAGTGTCTCCCATTTACTACCTACCTTCCTGGCCCCCCAAATCCAAGGCAAACCTCCATTTGAATATTACCAGAGGAGATGTTGGCATGAAGGAGAAATAAGTGAAAGGAGTTTTGTTACGTCTTTTGTAGTCATGAGGCTCAAGGAGGCGACGCTGTGGAAATAGGTCATTCCATTTTGGTCACTAGTTAAGTACTGTGTCATTTGGAATTTAAAAAAGCCAGTATCATCAAGCCTTTGGTTGTGTCATCAAAGGACTTGATTAAACATATTCTATGTGCAAAGCACCTTGCTCTGCTCTTTGGACATACAAACGTGAGTGACATAGTGAAGAACAAGAGTCATTCTGTCCCCAAAGGTTTACAGTCTTATCTGGGAAAGAAAATACATGCACACAAAAAAACTAAAAGTAAATAAACAATATCACACAGTGAATACTGACTATAGAGTGAATGGCACAGATGATAAATATTGTAGGAAATCAGTGGGGAGAATCAGCACTTCTGGTTGGACAGGTCAGGGAAGACTTCACAGAGAAGGCAAAAAGTGATGCAGAGCTCAGAGTGCCCTGAATATATGTACACTCTCTGACGTACACTGTTTCCAGGGCAGGGAACCATATATCACAATTCTGGAAACAGTGAATGAAAAGATCCTGCCGCATATTTTGCTGGCTGGTGGCCCTGATGAAAGAGACTGAATCCAACACTTGACACTTTCATTTAGCTGTCAATGAACCAACTCCATGAGAGTGTCTCATCCAAACACAGGCCAAAGGTCATGGCTGTGTGTTTGCTTGTGTGTGTGTGTGTGTTTGTGGGTGTGTGCATGAATTCACAGGTACTCTAATAAAAACAGCTAACATTTTAATGGCCAATTATTATTTGCCAAGTACTAGTCTAAGTATTTTACCTACATTTATTCATTTAATCTTTACAACAACCCTATGAGGTAGGCTCCATTATCCTCAGTTTCTAGTTGGGAAAACCAAAGTCGCAGGAATTTAAATAACTCTCCCAAGGATTATCACGTACTAGGTGCTCTACCCAAGAATCTGCCTTAGACACTGTTACCACCAGTTTCTCCTTGAGCCACCTGACCAAGTCACTTCCTTGGTGAGGTGTGAATGGGACATTGCATCTGTCTCCACCCTGGGTCTTCCATGGTCAGCCTGATCCGTGCAATTCCTTGACACCTTTCAGGATGGGGCAGACTGGGCTGTGGGTAGCAGGAGAGAAGGCTCAGCTTCTTCAAGGGATTCCCAGATGATTCCGGAGTTTCTCTGTGAGCATCCATGAGCCTTTCTTAATTAATAATAATCCCAAGATAGAGTGTCTTTCCCGCCATCTTCTCTTAAGGAGTGAGTACATCTGGGCAGAGTGTGCTTTCATACTAGATGTGATTGCTCAGTGCACAATACAGATGGAAGGCCAACCTCTCTCTCTCTCTCTCTGTCTCTGTCTATCTCGTGTTCAGTGGTCCCATCTGTAAAACAAGGCAATTGGACTCAGTCTTTTCTAAAGTTTTTTCAGAGTTAAAATCCTGTAACCATTTAGCTCCATGGGATTCCATCTTCACTTCAATATGTTGACTCAGGATAAATGACATTTCTTCATACTGAAGTCTCTGCATTGAGAAAACCAGGACTGTGCCCATCCCATTCTCTTCCCTTGAAGAGACCCTACGGAGATACTGGGAAATGTCAAATTAAAACTTCTTTCTGACTTCATTTGAAAAGGGTGCAATTGTTGTCCCAAGATGAGCAATGCCACTTAAGGTGACTCATTCTCCCGGTTTGTATATTTTTCTACCTGCTGATTATTATACTTTTGCTTTCTCAAACTTTCTTACTTAGAGGAAGTTTTTTGTAGTTAAAAAAGTGAGAGAGAGACCCTACTCATTCACAAAGTGAGTCTCCCTTTCCCATTTGTAATGTTACATCATTAATACTGGGTTCTTGGTAGGATAATTAGGGGCTACCCATTGCCCCTTTTCCTTTATCCACTAATTTTCTTCTGCTACATCTGCCTGTGTGCTGGCTTTATAAAGGAGCTTCTTCTTCTCTTTTTTTTCTAGAAGGGTTTTTACCTGTAATACTGCTTTCCTATTAGGTGGCTCCTGATTTGAATGTTGAATTTGTTCACATACAATGTTAAGGAAATGAGTAGCTCTCTACTGGAAATACAATATTTCTCCTTCCTCATCACAGGTTTCAAAACACCATATTGTTGGTAGGGGTTAATCTTACATAGTCAGAGTAAGGCAGAGAGGCCCTTGGTGGCTCCTTGGTCTTGAGGTGAAAGTCCAGGCCTGGAAGCCAGCAGACTTGGGTTTCTACCTCTGGCTCAAGCCTTGATGAGCTGTTACCCATCACTCCAGACTTCAGTCTCCTTAACTTAAAATAAACACATTTCTGGCTCAAAAGCTCTGTGCTTTTTGCTTGACTCACAGCCAAAGAAGTTGCATCTAAGCCCAAGCCAGGCTGACCATACAATCAATTTAAATTTGGAGGAGTTTAACATACTGGCTCTTGGATTCCTTTTGTCCGAAGAACCAGCAATGACCTACTTAGAGTCGGCCCAACTGTTGGTGACTATTCATGAGGGCCTTCCCTCAGCAACCCACAGAATCCAGCCAGCTGACATCCCAGGCCACCATTGCCAAACTGAGCCAGAGCTCTCTTCCTGGGGATAAACGTGATTCCAACAGCATGGAGCTAGACACCCTGACAAGACCAAGGTTCCGCTGTCCCCCTGTGGAAACCCAGCATGGCATATATATATGTTGACAGTGGGTGGGGGGAAACATTAGCGGCACAGAACAGCTCAGACAGGGGGCTTCCATCCTCTCCACACTTCATGCCCTCCTCCATCAGCACCACTGAGAGGGAGGCTTCCTTCATACTCCCCAGAGGCAAGAAGACAGGAATCTGCACAGTCCTCCTGGGGGCCCTGTGCTCCTGAAATGTATGACCTGGTCAAGAACAGATAATCACGGCTTTAATGTACAAGCAGCAAGATCCAAAAGCCTCATGACAACTGCATCATGGATTCACTCTTTCTTGAACAATAAGCCCCTTTGGGTAGAACCCCCTTGGCAAATGGTGAGTCTCTTCCCTTTAAGTCACTCTGGAATCCAGGGAACAGCTTTGTTCTCTCATCCGCAAATGCTGCGTTACAGACCTTGTCTCTCTGCAAGCTGGACCACGTCCTTTCCTCTTGGAAAAAGACCTCTTTTTTGTACAAGGCCCTGGGTTGCTGCAGAAGGTCTCAGCCACAGAGGCTGCTGGAGCTGGATATACTGGGGTGGGGGAGGGAGGCTTTCTCTACAGCTCTCTGCCTCTGTCACTCCATGTGTCTCTGTGTGTGTTGCTCTCTCTGTTTCTTTCTGTATTTCTCTGGGTCTCTCTCTGTAACCCTCAGCCTCTCTCTGCATCTCTCTGTCTCACTGTGAAGGTGGAGGTCCCGGCGTGGGTGTCTCCATCTCCCTGTCTGGTCTTCTCTCTCTAGATCTAGAGGGAAATGGAGATAGAGGATCGGAAGACTTGGCTGCACATGTCAGGGTATCTGGCGGCTCTCTTCCAACTCTGAGTTGCCATGCCATGTCGCTAAGTGTCCCTGTCTCTTTCACCCTGTGGTTCCCTTCCCTCTGTTTCTCTCTGTCTCAGACCCTCCTGCAAATGTAAATTAACTTCTACACTATCTCCGAGGTCTCACATGGATAGTGTGTGTCATAATTCCTTGATCTTTTAACACTGGGGAAGAGAGGGGGCAACAGTGGGAAATTGGGGGATGTTGTTGATATCATGGAGGATGTCCTGGGGATGGAGAGCTAAAGGGGAGGAAAAGAGGGAGCAGCTGGGTAGCACTAGCGCATCTGCTCACTCCCCTCGCAAATACACTCAGGCTGAGTTACACGCATCCTCGGACAGGCCTGACTATTTTGCAGGGACAATAAAAATTTCAGAAGTCCAAGAATTAGAAGTGTGAATATATCTCTAACCAGAGCTAGGTGAGAGTAGGTTGTATGAGAAGAATCCTTTCAACCAAGAAAAAATCATTTCTGATTAGAATTAATCAAATTGTGATTTTTTAAAAGAAATATCACATACAGGCCATGTATATGGGGTCCCCTTTGCTTTGTACTCACCTCCCAAGTTAGGAGTATAGCCTGGTTTGCTAGATTGGCCCTTTGGTGGGGTGACGAGAAAAATCAGAAGAAATGGTCTGTGGAAGACAAAAGGATAGTTGGATTTGTCATTAGTAGTCTGTTTTCAATTATCACAATTACTGAAAGTACATGGAGAATTATTTCGCTAAGCATAGTATATATGCTTAGTGAAAAAAGTCAGACAGAGAAAGACAAATGCTGTATGTTATCACTTATATGTGGAATCTAAAAAAAAAACAAGTCAGTGAATATAACAAAAATGAAACAGACTCACAGATATAGAGAAGAAACTAGTAGTTACCAGTTGGGCAGAGGGGCAAGATAGGGGTAGGGGATTAAGAGGTACAAACTACTGGGTATAAAATAAGCTATAAGAATATATTGTACAGCAAGAGGAATATAGCAATTATTTTGTAATAACTCTAAATGGGGTATAATCTATAAAAATACTGAATCACTCTGCTATACACCTGAAACTAACATAATATTGTAAATCAACTATATCTCAATTTTTTAAAAAAAGCATATGGAGAATTGTGACCTACAGCAGTTTATTTCACGCTTTTACTCCATCCTTCTCCTTTTTTGTTTTAGAACCACTGACCACATGGGAACAGGCTGGTGTGAGAGATCCTCCTCTTCCCTGGAAGAGCCTGGATCCCTCTCCTGAAGGAGCCTCTAGTTTGGGAGGGAGGTGGGGAGAAGGCAGTTGAGTACCGTGGAGAGAGAGAGAAACAGGAAAATGACCCCTAGTCCTCGAAATTCTCAACAGTACCATCATGCCCTTGTGATGCACCTGGGTCTAAAGTATCCTTGTGTTTCAGGTCTATGTTGTGGATTGGAAATATAGTAACTCATGATGGAATTATTACCACGTGAGCATAGATTCATTCATCGTATCGGATAGAAAATGAACACAGACAAGTATGTTTATTATCCTAGTTTTGGGGAGCTGGGACTGACACTTCCCAGGCAGGCACCCCAAGGAGAAAGAGTTAAATCTGGACTGTAGGAGATGGTGACCTAGAAGTCAGAGACCTACAAAGTAGGAGAGGAGAAGAGAGATGATAGCCTACTTCCTCTGAGTAGGGCTAAAAACACTGACTTGCAATGGCTACAGCTAGTGGACAGAGTGAAGGAAGGATTGCAAGAAGTTAGGACAAATTTGCCTAAAACCCAGACAGTGGTTCTTAACCCTGGCACCACATTAGAATCACTGGGGAGCTTTAAAAAAAAAAAAAAAAAAAAGACTCTGTCCTACACCAAGAGTTTTTGGTTTAAATTTTCTTGGGTGGAACCTGGACAGTGGTATTTTTTACAAGCTCTCTAGGTGTTTCTGAGGTGCAGCCAGTGTGGAAAACCACTGACGCAGACAATCAACCAGCTGATAATGAACTTCTGGGTATAATCCTAACTTACCTTGCCTGTAAAAACACGAAGAGAAGGGGACAAAATAACTATTTTCTATAACCCTGAAGAGCAGAATTTCCCTGTGGTGGCTGAATGGATAAATACCAAAAACATGTAAAGGAGCAAATGCTAAGCTCCTTTTTTTTTTTTTTTTTTTTTTTAGGAATTCCTTTATTTTTTAATTTTTATTTATTTATTTAATTTATTTTTGTCTCTGTTGGGTCTTCGTTTCTGTGCGAGGGCTTTCTCTAGTTGCGGCAAGCGGGGGCCACTCTTCATCGCGGTGCGCGGGGCTCTCACTATCACAGCCTCTCTTGTTGCAGAGCACAGGCTCCAGACGCACAGGCTCAGTAGTTGTGGCTCACGGGCCTAGTTGCTCCGCGGCATGTGGGATCCTCCCAGACAAGGGCTCGAACCCGTGTCCCCTGCATTGGCAGGCAGATTCTCAACCACTGCGCCACCAGGGAAGCCCTTTTTTTTTTAAATTTATTTATTTTTTTCAAGTAAATTGAAGTCATGTGTGCACCCTTTATTCCAACCTAAGTCATTCAAATGGATGAAAATTTCAGGATGAAAATCATCAAAGGGACTTATCAGAATCATCACCAATGCAGTTACTGCTTTGGGTAAATTCATCAAAATTGGAAAAAATTACAACTACTGATAAATTTGTTGACAAAATTCTCAAAATCTGAGCATGAGTCCATGTTTTTCTGAATCACATTAATGTTTATTAAGAGTCTCATCATGTTCTTCCTCGTACCTAAAATTAATCAAATAAAACATTTAAGGGATGATACAACAAATTTTCATAGAGTTAGCACGACCCAGCCCAGGCATTCCAATGGATTCTCAAAAATGGAATAGGGGGAGGAGTTGAATGGTTAGTTAAGGTCAACAAATCAAGATGAAAAGTATTCTGTTTGTTTTACATTTTTAATCCATATTGAAAAAATTCTTTACTGTCATTTTGTTTTAAATTTTAAATATAGTTGTTTTCATTTTTATCAAAATTAATAACATTTATTTCTGTTTATTACTAAAATTATGTTTCTCTGTGCAGCAAAATGAGTACTTTGTGTTTTATGTGGTAATGACCTTTACTATACTTTGCAGTGTGGCCTGTTTTGATAGTTATGCTGCTACCTGGGGCCCAGAATTTTCTGACATCTTCCTTACTATCCAGCGCTACCTTATCATAGCACTGGGGACCACAACTCTGGAATGCTATCTTTCCCCAAGTTTCAGCAACAGAGTGATTAATTTTTAGTGCATTTTTAGCCTTTTCTCAATTCTTTTCACCAAACTGAACATTTTCTAAAGTTGACGTTTTTGTGTATTTCACTTATAAGACAGATTGCTCTCTGAATAAAGTGACATATTTATCTAATTTATTTCAACTTTTTAATTTTATATTGGAGTATAGTTGATTAACAATGTTGTGTTAGTTTCAGGTGTACAGCAAAGTGACTCAGTTATACATATACATGTATTTATTCTTTTACAAATGCTTGTCCCATTTAGGTTGTTACATAATATTGAGCAGAGTTCCCTGTACTGTCCAGTAGGTCCTTGTTGGTTATCCATTTTAAGTATAGCAGTGTGTACATGTCAATCCCAAATTCCCTGACTATCCCTTCCCCCCACCCTTCCCCGCTGGTAGCCATAAGTTTGTTCTCTAAGTCTGTGAGTCTATTCTGTTTTGTAAATAAGTTCACTTGCATCATTTGTTTAAGATTCCGCATATAAGCGATATCATACGATATTTGTCTTTTCCTGTCTGACTTACTAAAAGTGATGTGTTTTAATCTGGACTTCAGGAAAATCATTTTTCTTCCAGATTTGTTGACATTTAGCGATAGTCATGAGCTCTTTCTCTAGTTTAGTGAAAGCAGAAAGTTTAGAAGAAGCAAAAGAGTCAGCGGCAGCACAGTAACATGAATCCAATCTTTTTTTTTTTTTAATTTTTATTTTTTAGCACCTTTAATTATTATTTATTTATTTATTTATTTATTTTTTGGGCTGTGTTGGGTCTTCATTTCTGTGCGAGGGCTTCCTCTAGCTGCGGCAAGCGGGGGCCACTCTTCATCGCGGTGCGCGGGCCTCTCACTGTCGCGGCCTCTCTTGTTGCGGAGCACAGGCTCCAGACGCACAGGCTCAGTAGTTGTGGCTCACGGGCCCAGTTGCTCCGTGGCATGTGGGATCTTCCCAGACCAGGGCTCGAACCCGTGTCCCCTGCATTGGCAGGCAGATTCTCAACCACTGCGCCACCAGGGAAGCCCCAGGAATCCAATCTTTGACCACCCACTCCCCCCACCTGGCCTCCTTCCTGATTTTCTTTTGAGAAGGTCTCTAATGGTCCAGACCTCCTTCCCCAGGTCAGCCCCACCTCGTTCTGAAACGCAGGGGAAGCTGGAGTGGAACTCTTCCCTCGCAGACAGATGCTTGAAAATGTTGTTTCCGTGTAGCCCAAGCCAAAAAAAAATCACTACAGACATTTATTTCAGAAAAGGCTTATCTCTCAAGAACGTACAACCTGAAAAGATACAGTCACTTCATGTGATTCTCACCAAAAACAAACAACCAAAAAACTCATGAAGCAATCACCTCAGCACTGAAATTTCACACAATAAAACGTGCCAAATACAAAGTGTTGGCATGTTTTTATTAAGAAACTGTTTCCCTCTACCCTATTAAAAAAAAAATCAACAAAACAGAAAGGAAAACAAAACTCAGCACAGTGTATGATTACAAAGCTAGATCTGCAGAGATAACATTTCCAAACTTCTAACCTAAAATATTTTCTCATTCTCTGTTGACTGCTTTCCAAATCTGAAAAAGGTGCTTAAAATGTTAATTTATGTCTTTTTCAACAGACGTAAAATAAGCTTCTCATTTCTAAGCAATGTCCTAACAAAAATTAAACAACGATGTCCTAAATAGAAATTAAACAATGCCAGCAAGGATGACTTCTTTCCGTGTGCCCTCGGCATCTAGGGAAGTCATGGTCTAATGGCCTTCTGAAGTACCAACCCAGGGGGTGGGAACTTGGCTGGGGTTTGCTCCCTAGAGACGTCCGGACCCTCGGAGTCAAAGCTAGACAAACAGACATGACAGGAAGTGTCCCCAAGTTCCAGATTCCACAAAATGATTCCCATCTTTGTTAGCAATTTAACTTTGAAATATCTCTTCCTACCTCTATGTCGAATTCCTCCACCCCAAAGCCAAGTGGTTGCCTGGCAAAGACAAAACAGGCAGAAAGAAAACACGTGAGCTGCATGCTGAGATGTGTTCTGAGTATGGCCTCATTGGAAACAAACATTTGCTTAATTTAAACACACTTGCACACACAAGTGATAGAGACCAGAGCAATTGTATAGGGTGATTTTGGGAAGAACAAAACTCTACAACTTAAACCCTTAAATCTTGATTAGGAAAAAAGAAAGTATTGGAATAGCAATCACGGCAATCACAAACAAGAGTCAACAAAACTCCAGACAGAACTTGACCAGACACCCAGGAGTATTTCAATCACCAGCTTCATCAGCTGACAGTCTGCGGCTCCTGCTTGCATAATTAGGTTTTGTGGTGAATTGCTGAGGCTTCCAGTGAGATCCACAAAACACTATGGAAGTTCCCAGACTGTGGGAATACACTTCAGATGATCCCAGAAGATTCCATTGCATCTGTCATGTAGACATCCCGCTGTCTCACCTCTAGTCAATGACCAATCCCATCCTCCTGCCTGAATGCAGACATTATGGAAGGCAAGGGGAGGGTAAAACAAATAGATACTGTCTATTTACTCTGTGTCCAGCACTATATCTACATTGGCTCTTTTAATACCATCGGGTAGTTCTGAGTGAGTGAAGTGACCTCCACAATTTTCCAAAATTAAGGGGCTAAAAGCTGACCCTGGCTAACCTCACAGGTACTAAGTGGCATAGTTGGGATTTGAACCCAGGTCTGTGATTTTTTTCAGTATGTCATGTAGCTTTCTTACTATAAGAAAGAGCTTATCTTTGTACGGGGTTAATTCTTTCAGAACATTTCACATATAACTTTCACCTTGACATCATAAAATTTTATGTGGTAGGCAGAGAAGTTATCATTTTCCCTTTTTTTTATCAAAGAGGAAATTGTCCAGATAGGAAGCGGCTTTTCAAAGGTCACAACCCAAGTCATTGGAAGAACCAGACTCTTTTGACTCCTGATCCAGGGCACTTTTAATTACATCACTCTGTCCCTGTCTTCCTCCCTGTCCTCATTGCAGATGTAAAAAGGCTGATCACCATCTCCATCCCCCACTAAATTTAGAGATAGAGATAGAAATAGAGATAGACAGAGATAGAGACAGAGACAGATGGATATAGTGATGACAGAGATATAAATAGGTAGATAGATAGATATATAGATAGATAGAGGTAGATAGATGATAGAGAGAGAGAGGTAGATCTAGGTTTAAATAACCTTTAAAAATGTACAAACTGAGTAGAATTGCCTTCAGAACTCCTCCAGTCTTCACCCTGACTCAACTCCATGCTGCACCCTGATGCTCAGGGTCTCACTTTTGGCTCCAGTCTAGAATGTCCCTCCTTGGGCAGAGCTCCTTTTACTCTGAGGCAACTTTTCCCACATCAAGGACCTCCTTTCTTGGGTCTTAGCCTTTTGGAATTCCTCTGACTGCCAAGAAGGAACAGTTAACTAATCAGATAAGCTGACTACCAGTCATGTGAAAATGGATACTAATGGTTTGTGATTTAACCACCCCAGGTAAGTGTACATTCTAACATCCAAGAGGTAACCTCTCCAACAGTAGGAAGTAAAGGCACTGACCCAGGTCAGTGGGCCAAATTCTTGGGAGCAAGAATGGCTCACCACGATCCCAGCCCCACCCACAGAGCTACCCACCCATATGTTTAGGTAAGCCCTCTGTTTTCTCCAGATGCTCAGTTTTTTTGTTTTGTTTTGTTTTTGTTATTCTGGTATCCAGTCTTCATGCTTTATTTATGGAATCTAATTTTCCATTTATCCTTTTTATTTTTTCAGTTGTATATTTATTTATTTATTTATTTATTTATTTATTTTTACATCTTTATTGGAGTATAAGATGCTCAGCTTTTTAAACTTTAAATCATTCTCATTGGTTCCCCTGAGCCTTGGCCAGCTTCGCTAGCCGACCTCTTTTGAATTGGATGTTTTCCTCTTCATGCATGCAGATTTCAAGCAGTGCTGAGTAATGAATGATTACTCACACCTGAAAGGTAAATAGTAAACTGGGAGGAACATAGGCAGGTGGCATCTATGTCAAGCACTTGGTAAAGGTGTACCCTGAGAACCGCCTACCCCGTGAGTCACCACAAAACCAAAGAGGGAATTTAATCTGACAGGGGCAGCCAAGAAAAATTCAAGGGATTACAAACATACAAAATTTGGAAAGGAAGGTTAAGTAACTAGGTAAACCCAAATTATTGTGGCATTGCAGCACTTCTCGGACTCTATCCTATAGAAATAACTTCAAGTACAGAAAAAAGCATGATATGCAATTTTGCTGAGGGCACTTGGATATATATTAGCAAAAACAAGACTATGAAAACAGTATAAATGTCAAATAATAATAAAGTGCACAGTAGATCTGATAAATCTATATAAAGGAATATTACACAAACATTAAAAACGTTTCTCGAGAGCTTTGATAATATAATAGTATGAGGGAGCAATATTATATATATATATATAATATTACAATTTTATTATAGTCATGGGAACATCATTCAATAAGATGCAATAGTTTCATGATATTTTGGTGAACTTTAGCACCATCTTATTCGACATTTGGTATTCTCCCATTTATATCATATATATATGAAGATAACTGTTCATAACTCATACATATGGAAGAGTCATGAATAATTATTTTCTAATATAAATAGAAAGAGGAAAATGTCTCCAAATTGACCTTCAGGAACTAAAAAAATCAATATGGAAACAGGGAGCCATCTAACTCTTAAACCTGAAAGAATATGTCCATCCCCTTCAGTTCTGAGTTCTGGAAAAAAGACACCTTTCCTCCTGTGGTCCCTATTGTTTCACATTCTTTCTTGTACTACATGCCTTTTCTCTATATTCACTTTACTTCTTGCTGGAATGTATCTTCTCAAACTTCTTTAATGAAGATCTCAGAGTGGTAAACTCTCTTAATCTTTGAATGTCTGAAAATACTGTTATTTTCCTCTCATTCTGGGTGATGAAATGAGGGAGTAAATAGTCAAAGCATCGATGTTTCTATTCAAAGGGTAATTTGTTTACAAATTGGTCCTTGGGCAGGAAGAGACTTTGCTACCAAATAAGTTTCAAGATGGCTTTTGTGGGATGAGATCCTAGACAGAGGAAGCAACCAAGGAGAACTAAGGCACAGAGGGCTCAGGTGAATGAGTTGGAGCATCTCAGAGGCACAACCAGCATTTTGGAGGGAAGCAAGGCCCTCTGGATGAATCAATGGAGGAAGAATCGGTACTTAAAGTCTACCTTTAGGACGAGTCCACAGAGACCATGATCCTCTATGTAGAGGTACACAGCTAGCAGTCATCAAACTAGGCAGGAAAAGATGGAACTGTTTTTTGCACTCTAGCTGAATTTAATTAACACCAGTGATGGAAAATTTGCCCCCACGAGGTAAACTCATTGACTTTCAGTCTAAGCTAGGTCTCTTTCAATCAATTCGTCACTTGCTCCTTCTTCTCCTCTTCCTTCCGCCTCAGGGACGATATCCTGGCATCAGGAGAGAGGCATGCAAGGATGTGACACCAGCCACGCCAGAGATGCACAACCACGTCTTTGGACGTCTGTGCTCAGCCCCGCTTGGCCCACACTGAAACATCTGTGTCCCACTCTCGTCTCCAGTAGCCAGGTCCACAGAGATCACACTGACTCTTTTCTCAAGGACCAAAGACTGTCCAGATCATGCCCCATGCTTGCAACTTCCCAGGGGCATGGCAAACTGCCCCTCCTTCTCCACGTGTTCTTCCTCCTCTCTCTTCCTGCTCTGATTCCTTCAGGAATCACAGAGTCTTCCTCTGTCTTAAGGTCCCGTTCTTGCTCGGGGAAGCCCAGCTCTCTTCTTGGAACCAGTGGGAACATGTCATCATTCAGCTGTTTTACATCAGCATCACGCATCCCTGCTTCCCCTCACCAATACCGTCCCCCCCGGAGCACAGACTGTCTGGTCATTGGTGACCCAATGCCCGTAGAGGGGACAGGACCTCCTGTGGGTGACTCAGGGTGCAAGGAAGGCTGAAATAGGAGGTCCACAGCATGAGGGACCATCACAAAAAGTGACCATGCCCGAGCTGGCACAGCAGTGACGGTGCCACTCTCTTCCAGCTATAAGACAATTTGTGACTGCGTAAGACTCTCAGAATTCTTGCCAGATCCTTGGCAAGAAGCAGTCCCTTCAAACAGAAGACTGAGATAGAATTTCCTACAAGACAATTGTGGGCAGAGGTATGACTCAGAGCCTACTCGCTGATTTAGAGAATTTCTTTATGGAAATGTGAAATTTTAAAGACCAGATGTGTATGATGGTGGAAAATGTATACCTGCTACAACCGGAACATTATGCCTAGACGTGACCGTCATGAATGGTATTTATTCCTATACATGATTTAATGCATAGCAACTTGTAAGGGCTACTTCAATATGGACAGTCTTGGGTTTTGTTATCAAATATATTTAATTTGCATTTTGCTATACAAAACCTTCACACTAACAAAGAATAATACTCCATCATTCCATTCTTTGAAAACAATGACATAATTTGAAAAATAGCTAAAACAGGAAATAATGGCTTTGGCTTATCAACAGTCAGATATTCTCAAATGTAGCGGTTAAGGACTCAATCTGCATTTCTATTGGAGGAATACACTGGACACCTATTACTACTACTACTATTACTATTACTATCATTAATCATTTTGCCTAGCTGACCCCTTAACCCGCCCACGCTTCTCTGGAAACTGCCTACATCTTCTGGGTTTACCATGCATGCAGCGATGTTGAACGATGGGCCTGGCCAGAGCTGACTGGGTTAGGGGAAGGTAGCTGACCCAAGCTGGGTTGACCAGTCCTCACCCCAGGAATTTTCAGGAAAGAAATGGGACTCACTCTCTTCTAGAGAAGCTGAAAAAGACAGCAGCCCACAGCAGTAATTTCCAACTTTACACATTAGGATTCCCAGAGGAGCTTTTTTTTTTTTTAATTACCAATGTCTGGTTGCCAATGTCCAGAGCCACTGAATCAGAATTTCTGGCAGTAAGGCTCAGACACTAATATTTTTCCCAAACTTTTAATTTTGAATAATTTCATTACTACTGAAAAGTTGAAAGAATAGTACAGTGAACCCTACATACCCTTCACCTAGATTGCACTATTTGTTAACATTTGGGGATGAGTGGGTTTTTTTTTTTAAACTCCCAAGTGATATTACTATAATGGAATTGAGAACAACCCAATTACAGAAGGAAAAATAGTGCAAAATGAAGTAGATACACCAAGAAAAACAAAGATTATAAAGACCATCCTGGTGACACTCTTTATAATCCTGTGTTTATAAGATCCTGTATTTCATGCCCTGGGTTCTATGAGATACCCCAGTATCATCATCATAAAATCACCTTCGGGGCTTAAAGTAGTGTGACTTAGGAGTTTGTTTACTACAGTCAAAAGATTCAGGAATAATATGCAGAGGTGATAAAATTCTATAACCTCATCCCTAAATTAAAAACAACAATAAAGTGTTTATTGACTTGAGAGATGAAGATTACATTAAGAGGAATATATTTTTTAAAAAATAGAAGCCGTGCATTCCCAAGAGAGTGGGATTCAAGAAATTAGACCGTATGTTAAACTGTGGCTTTGTGGAAGTAGCCACTGTGTTCTAACATAGATTGTTTTGCCACTGGTGAATTAAGTCAAATCTTGCACAAAGCAGGCGCCATACCAAGGGATTGGGGTGGGGAGGGATGGGAGTGGTTTGCCCCAGTGGGGAGAAGTATTTTATTACTCATGTGGTTTAGAATCACCAGAACCTGCTGACAATAGAAGTAGACTGACTGGGCTTCCCTGGTGGCGCAGTGGTTGAGAATCTGCCTGCCAATGCAGGGGACACGGGTTCGAGCCCTGGTCTGGGAGGATCCCACATGCCGCGGAGCAACTGGGCCCGTGAGCCACAACTACTGAGCCTGCGCGTCTGGAGCTTGTGCTCCGCAACAAGAGAGGCCACGACAGTGAGAGGCCCGTGCACCACGATGAAGAGTGGCCCCCGCTCGCCGCAACTAGAGAAAGCCCTCGCACAGAAATGAAGACCCAACACAGCCAAAAATAAATAAATTAATTAATTAATTAAAAAAAAAAGAAATAGAATTCTTTAAAAAAAAGGTAGACTGACTATAAGTTATTTCTATTTTTTTAGACATATTTGGAAATATGATTGTCTATAGACACTACTCCCCGTTATTGGTTATTGCCTGGACCCAGGCAAAACACTTCCACTCCCAACCCCTGTGCCTCTGTTCCATGTCCAATTCTAGAAACACCAGGCAGTCAGCAGGCTTAGAGCTGTCCCCTGATCTCATCATATTTGAAAAAGAGTCTTGGTTTCTGTTTACAAAATTTCATTTATTGGGTAAAAAGACAATGATGCCGTAACTCTATATCATGCAAATACTTTTGGAAAGGGATTTGGGTCTGTATGATCTTAGGGTACAATCCCTAAAGACAGAAAATAGTTTTTGCTGTCTTTTAAGTTTTGCAATTTTTAAGGCTAAACATTTGCCCAGAAACGTACCTGAAATCATTTCTGTGAGCTACAAATAAGCTGATTTTTCCAAACTGTAAGAATATGCATGAACTTTGTAGGGAAAATTTAATAAACCCAAATAAGGTGAGGTCCATTCAAGCCTCACTCTTTAATCTGCAAGTTTACTTTAGAGGGGAAAAATTCAAAGGATAAAAGTTTCTAAGCAGAACTAAACTTTCAAAATTCACACTCAACAAATACGGACAAAGAATCCTTCAGAAAAAGGAAGGAATCGAGATAAGCATCAATTCCAACAATATTTTAAGGAAGGACATGAAAGGAAATGGACAGGGAGACGTCTATGTGTCCTCCCCCACCCTCCCCGTGCAAAGAACAACGCAAGGCAGACAAGCTTACGAGCCAAGAAAAATCTCTCCAAAGTTTATATTCCTCCTGAGAAAGTCTGATCTGAGGAAAGTAATGTCCAAGATCAGGAATTCTTAATGCCATAGGTTAGTATTGGAAGTGCAGGATTTGTGTGTGTGTGTGTGTGTGTATCTGTGCATGTGAAGGTGTAAAAATATTCCTCTGTATTCAAGGAGACTTTAAAGCTGGTGATGACTTGATAATAAGTCAAAATTACAGATAAAACATTACAAAGTGTGATGAGGGAAAATAATGGTTAGAAAAGTGAATTAGCTTCTGTAGTTGTACTTAATCACTTTCAGGTCATGAGAAGAAGAAAATAATTCCTTTAAAGATTCCAGTTTCCTGGACTCTGATATTTGCATGGGATCAGAGAAGCAGAGAGTAATCAGTAAAAGCAAAAATATTTTCATACCAGACTAGTGCTCTTATTGAATTATGTCAAGTGCCCCCAGGTTACCAAATTCCTTTTGAATACTTATTCCCTGTCTATGTTATTAACGAAAGCCCAAATTACAAAGCCTCGAAAGTGTAGAATCATAGTTGGCTGCTCAACTCTGAAATTGTCCCAAGGAAGTCCTTGGAGGGAGAGGAGCATGAGACTACTCACTGTGGCTAGCCAACGACAAAGTCACGGGCAAATTTGCCCCACTCCCTGGCAGCTGGAGACGCAGGTGTCAGTGGCTTTCCTTTGCCATACCTTGCAGCAAATTAGCAGGCTGAACTCCTGTGTCTCTGAGCTGTCAGTTTAGCCCTGAATGGTGGCTCCCCAGGCTGAGGCATTCAGGCTGGCCCTGCTCTGGCACAGGCAGCCAGCCCCATATGCAGGGGACCTGCAGCCTGACAGGCAAATCCTGCTTGGGTGTAGCTCCTGAGGTGGGAGGGGCAGAGTACTGGAGAATGGATGAGTCACACACTGGGTGACACACGCAGACTCTCACAAATAGCCAAGGCTTCCCTTTCTGGCAAGGGATCCAGGACTATAGAGGTGGCACAAGATCTGTGGTACTTGGCCATAACTACTAACGTCCTCATGCATCTGCCTAAGCCTGAAAATGGGATATAGAAAACTCAAGTGTCTGTGCTTGGAGCTCTGTCTTTGGCTGGCTTTCTGGTAACTAGGATTATGGTAGCATGGTTCTCTAATTGTTTCTGGATGTCCCTAGTTCAGGTACCAGGTGGTATTGCCATTCCTAACCTCCTTGTGGTTGGAGGGGTCAGGCAAGTTGTTCTGCTGTGGTGACCAGCAATTCAAAATGGTAGCCACTCCATCCTGGGTTCCTGAGGAATAAGCATGGGCCCTGCTGACCTGTGATGGGCATGAGCAAAATGTGACCCTTGATTGTTTCTAGTTGTTGAAATTTGGGGGCTATTTGTTACTTCAGCATAACCTAGCCTCTACTGACAGATGCAAGGACCGAGGTTCTTGGAAGACAACATGCAGAGTGATGTGTCTTTCTAACTTTGAAACACTCACAGATCCTTTCCAAATGTTTTTAGCATTCATGGACTTTCTAGCTCTCTGAAGGCCATGTTTCAAAAACCACACTCACATTTAACTAAGGTGTGGTAATTTTCAAAACCCACACTAAGGAGTTCTTGTAACACAGTGAGAGGCGCTCCTCATTTTCAATCACTGAGCTCCCTCATCCTCATTTTGCTTCCTGGATTGCTCTGGATCGTCTAGGGAACAACCAGAGATTTGAGAATCCCCTTTGGGGTTGAAATCCACTCAAGTCCATTCATCAGATGGGAAAATTCAATATTTTCGTTGTGTATATACCATATACCCAGTGTCCCATATGTTTGTGGATATATTGATTTATGTAAATATCACTCCTGACTTCTCAGAGCTCACAGTCTAGTTGGGAAGAAAAGAAACATAAATGTGGGGAATGTACAAGGCCTTCTCAGCTAAGAGTGGAAGCAGTAAGTCCAAAGCAGGGAAGGGTTGATGGAGGCTGGCCCAGGGCCATTTCATGGAGACTGCAGGGCCAGGTCAGGCCTGGAAGGACACGTCCAATTTACACTGATGGGCAAAGTTTTGCCAACAGGAAAGACTGAGGTTTGTTCATAGTTCATTTGCTCGGTAAACTTTTCTTGAGCATCTACTAGAGACCCGGAATATAAATGATGGAGGTGTTCTTGGAGATCATCCAAACCCAACTTCACACTGCACAAAGGAGAAAACCAGCTCATTTATTTTTACCAGGGACTCTCAACTTTTGAAAAGACAAGTACTGGCCCAAATTAAATAAAGCAGAGCTCCCCAGCGTGGCTCCAATCTCATCACCAGTTGCTCCCTGACTCACACATTACACGCTGGTAATGCCTTGTTGAAGCTTTTTCATCGCGTTGTTTCAAGTCTCTGAAACTCCAAATCAACTGTCTCTTTCTTGAGGAAGTCTCCTCCACAGCCTGAAGTGAAGCTGAGTATCCTCCTTTTGCATACCATTACCTTATCACTACTTTTGTAATGTTGGGATCAGAATGTTCCCATCTGAAGTCATCTTCACCAGGGTTGTGACCTAACCCGTCTTGTTCGTCTTTCTCTCGCTTACAAATTGGGTCACATTCCTTCTCCTTTCCATTAGCCTCTCCAGCAGCCTGAAAGGCCTCCGCTCATCTCCACCCAGAGCTTCACCTGGTGACTCATTCTTGTCCTCAGGTGTCTCCTCTGCTGTTGAAACTTCCATGACCAACTAGCCTGGCCCAGGTCCTGCCTCCACACCACCATAGTACGTGGTACACAAGACTGACACCACCTCATCATTGAGGTTTCGGTTCAAATGTCATCTCCTCAGAGAAGCATCCCATGATTTGGTAGTCATTATTTACTTACCCAGAGTCATTCTGTCTTCTTTCTTGCCAAAAATCTAGATTTGATAACTCATCATTATTTTGAACCAACTGTGGCAATACAGGTCCTCTTTGCTGGTTACTGTAGGCAGATGACAATTTGTGTTCAATGAGCCTTAGGGGAAGTCTGTTGGGAGAAAAGAGAGCTTCTAGGAAGGATTTTTCCTGATAAAATAAGGGAGCTACACTAGGAAAAAAATAGTTACCTTGCCCCTCTTCACCTACCCCTTTCTCCCTTCTGGCTTTGGAAACTGTAGGAGGATGTAGGCTATGGCAGCTACTGCAGCTATGGCAGCTATCTTGCAGCCATGAGGCAACAAGCCTGAGGAAAATGTCAATATGTTGAGGATGGGAGAATAGAAGGATGGAAAAAGCCTTGGTCCTTAATGACACCACTAAATTACTGAACCCACTCTGGGATCAATAACCTCTGGACTTTTTAGATAAATAATTAATGCTTCTAGGACTGCTGTGACCATTAGGTTTTCTATTACTTGTAGCCAAACTGATACTCTGATTGTAGCACCCCAGTCATTCTCTATCATATTCCAATATTTTCTTCATACATATCACTAGTGCAAATGATCATGCTTATTGGAATATTTTGGTTAGTTGTCTTCCTCCACTAGAAGGTAAAGACCATGGGGTGAAGGAACCTGGTGAATTTTATCACTGCTGTATTTCCACACCTAGAACTGTGCCTGGTGCTTTGTAGGAGCTCAGTAAATACGTGTTACACAAGTGATTGGATGAATGAACACCTCTGGTGACAATTCTTTGTTTGTTAACTGTCTCTTATAGCAGATTATAAATTCCTTTAGATCGGAGACCTAGATTTTTATTTATTTTTATTTCCTCCCAAAGTAACAGACTGCTTGGCATACAGTAGGTAATTAATAAATATTTGAGAATGGAGACGTGATTTTGGACCTTTTCTTCAATAACCACACCTCCATGTAGGACACAGCTCCTGATCATCCAATATAGGACACCTTGGTGAAGGGATTTTGAGCTGTCATCTCATGGCAGTTAAGCTTACAAGAGAATTTGATGAGAGTCTTAACCTGGCAAAAGATTTTAGAGATTGGCCTCATAGACCAAACTTCCGATGAAACACTTCCAGTAATGAAGAGTTGATCTCCTCAGAAGTCAGTGCTTACAATCACATTGCAATTATATTACTCCTCGAGTGGACTTAAATAGGTCTCTTTGTGACTGACAGCTATTGTCTTGTCTTTGAAACCCTGAAAGAAAGGCCTTCTCCACATCTGCACACTAGCAGCTGAACCTGGCAGGAATAAAATTACCGTATTTCACTGCCTCTAAGATGCCATTGATTAAAAGATGCCCAATGCTTTGTGGACCTCTCAGAAACAACAATGCAGGTAATTAAACTCTGAATCAATGCTAGGAAACCATGGAACAATACCAGAGTGTATCTCAATTTCAGAGGTGTGATTTACAATTGATAAAATAGAAAATATATTTATATTTATCACTTTAAAATAATGAATGCAGAATTCCACAGCCCCTTCAGGGGCTGGTCAGTCTTGCTGTGATTCTCTGGCAGGCTCATTCTGCCATGATCCTGGATGACTGATGAGATACATTCGCTCTCTTCAAACCGCTGATGTTAACTTCCCCCCAGTCCTCACATTATCAATCTCATCTCACGTTTTACAAAGAAAATAGAAACGAGGTGAGAACTCTTATCCACTTCTCACCTCCGAACCCGCAAACCCACCTTCACGCAGCCCCACCTTCTCCTCCTTCCCTCCTGTCATGTTAGAAGAAGCATCTGTCTTCCTGTCAACACTTGTCTCTTCCTGGGAGCTCTGTCCCCATCTCCTCAGATCTTCTCTAGGGTGACATTCCATTAGATTTCCTATTTCCTGCCTCATCAGTCTCTCCCTCTACAATGGATCATCCCATTAACCTTCACATATACTCAGGTCTCTTCTTTCCTAAAAAACCAAAAGACTAGCTCCCCCTCCTCCTACTCACTCTGCCCCAAGACTTTCTTCTTAGCTAACCTTCTCCTGAGAACTGTCCACACGGGCTGTGTCCACTTCCTAACCTTCAGTTCTCTCTCAATTTTGCTTCCTCTTTCACGCCACTGCAGCCATCTGTACAAATGTCACCGGCGTTTGTTCTCCATCTTCGTGAACCTATGTATTAACTCTGTGTTCTCTTCTTGCTTGCTCTCTTGGCAGCCCTCAACTCAGTTGACCACTTCTCCCTTTATAGAAACACCATTCTTTTTGTTTTGTTTTGTAGCTGACCCTTTTTAAAACAAATTTTTTAAATTAAAGTGTAGTTGATTTGCAATGTTGTGTTAATTTCTGCTGTACAGAAAAGTAATTCAGTTAGACACATATATACTCTTTTTCATATTCTTTTCCATTATGGTTTACTACAGGATATTGAATATAGTTCCCTGTGCTATACAGTAGGACCTTTTTGTTTATCCATTCTATATATAGTTTGCATCTGCTAATCCCAAACTCCCACTCCATCCCTCCCCCTCTCCCCTCCCTCTTGGTAACCACAAGTCTGTTCTCTATGTCTGTGAGGCTGTTTATAGAAACACCATTCTTTTTTAAAATTGCTTTTCTTTAATTGCAATAAAGAAATATATAACATAAAATTTACCATTGTAACCATTTAAAAAAATTGGTAGTGTTAAATATATTCACATTTTTATGCAATAGATCTCTAGAACTTTTTCACCTTGCAAAACCAAAACTCTATACCCATTGAACAATTACACCCCATTATTTGCACCCCCTCCCCTGGTAACCAACCTTCTACTTTCTGCTTCTATGAGTTTGACTTCTTTAGATATCTCGTATATGTGGAATCATACAATATCTGTCTTTTTGTGACTGGCTTATTTCACTTAGCATAATGTCCTCACGGTTCATCCATGTTGTCGCTGAATAATATTCCACTGTGTCTATATTACCACATGTCTGTCCATTCATCTGTCAACGGACAGTGGGCTGTGTGTCCTCACCTTCTGATTTCCTCTCTGGTCTCTTCTCTAGCAACTTCTGAGTGTGGAGTTTCCCAAGCCAGCTCCTCGTCTCTCTGCTTCACTTCCTCTCCTCCCTCCCTTCCTCTTTCTCTTTCCCAAGAGGAACTCATCCAGTTCCACAGCTTAGATCTCCAGCCACGTTTCTTTTCTAAGCTCCACATTCACATGTCAGCAAGTCCTATGACTTCTTCCTCAAAAGAGATCCCAACTCTGTCCATTTCTTTCTACCTCCATCTGGTCCAGGTCATCTTCTCTTGCCTGCAGGAATACAAACACTTTCTTAATGTCTCCCTGATTTCACCCTCGCTCCCTTCCAATCAGTTTTGCAGAAATCTGCTCAAACGTATGTTCATTCGTATCATTTCCCAGATTCAAACCTAGTTTCATTGCATTGAGAATGAGGGCTATGTACCTCAAGGGGCCTACAAGGCCCAGCTCAGCTGGGGCCTGCCTGCCTCTCTAGCCTCACCGTGGGTCTCTCCTCCCTCTGTCCACTCTGATCCAGATGTAAGGGCATCCTTTCAGCTCCAGAATCAGACCAACCTCTTTTCCACCTCTGGGCCACTGTGTATCCTGTTTCTTCTGCCTAGGCTCACTCTTCTGTGACTCTTTCTCCCCAGCCCCTCACCCCACTGACTTCTTCAACACACACACACACACACACACACACACACACACCGGTCCCTGTGAGACTGGCTATTTCTCCTCCTGTAAGGTGAGGAAAGAGAGGCACCTGGGAGCAAATCTTAAGGAGGCCCTGGATCTCAGGGCCATGAAAGTGTCGAACCTACACTTACATAAACCTGAGAGGGAGGGTCTCCTTAAATTTTGTGTCCTAGACCACTCTTCTGCTTCACCTTTGTCCAGCCTTGCCCTCTCTGAGGTCTTAGCTCCAGTAAACCTTTCAGGGAGGGCTTCTTTGACCATCCTCTCTAAATAAGTCCCTTCATCCTTCTACCTACCAACCCCATCATCTTAAATTATTGCCCCTTGTTTGTATCTCTCAGTTCATTTTTTCCAATTTATAATTACCTACATATTCATTGATTTGGAGGTTGTCTGTTCCTCCTTCTCCAGGAAAACAAGCGCTGTGCTTGTTTTCAACAACAATACGCAGTAAATGTTTGGTTTTGAATGCATTTAATAGCCATAGGTACTTCAACCATCCTTGAAGGTGCATGGCCTCAAATTCAGATCAGTCCCTGGTCACCTTCTTCCACCTTCTGGGGGTGGGAGGAGAGGGAAGAAGGAAGGAGGGTAAGAGTTGCCACAGGACTGATATGGGAAATAAAGTTTCTGAGCTTTTTGAATTTTCAAGGGTGAATAGAATTCAAGTATTACTAGATCCAAAATTCTTGGAAGGATCCAAAGAAATCTTGACAATTAACACAAGATTCAAAATGCATAGGCAATTTGGTATGATATAGTGGCCTCCTTTCTGACAAGTTACAATAAAACTTTTGTTTCATAGCTTAGAGCAACATTTCACTTTTGACAACTGCTCAGAAGACCACCAGAAAACTCCATTGATCAAGCAGCGCTAAGACAATTACACCCATTATACATAGTAAGAGAACACCACTTTGATGATGGCCTTCATAGGTGTCAAAAGAAGGAAGTCAGGGGAGGACATTTATAGGGTTGTTAGGTCTTTAAAAAATTTAGGAACTGGTTGAGAGTGGGCAGAGTTTGTAGTCTAATGGCTTGGCTAGGTGGACAAGACCAAAGTCTTCAGCAAGTCTTGAAGAGCAAGAGGTTACTCTTGATAATAAGCAGTTTTACATGGTTCAGGGCTTATCTTCCAGGAATAAATATTTCCTGGAGAGCAAGGTCTTAATCTATTTTTGTGTATTTTCTGAGTTATTTCACATCAGGACAGGAAAGAATGCTCAGTTCCAGTATTGTTTAACATGGGAAAGTACCTTGCTTTGAATTCTCAGCCCTCTGGGAATTCCCTGGTGGTCCAGTGGTTAGGATTCCACGTTTTCATTGCAGTGGACCAGGTTCAATCCCCGGTCGGGGAACTAAAGTCCCACAAGCCGCACAGTGTGGCCAAAACCAAAAACAACAACAAAAATCTTACTTGTAAAGTTCTAAAACTCACCCTCCCAGTTTTCACTTACATCCCCTCTTCTTTGCCCACCCCTCACCTTTGCTCAATTCCATCATTTAAGTAGTCAACAACTTCGTTTCCCATCTTAATCACTAAATAGGCTTTTAGGCTCAAATTTGATCTGCAGGCGATCTTGTTATCTTTCTCTTCCAGTGTTATTCTCCATCCCAGAATAAGCCAGCTGGCTAACTCTAAGAGTCTGATTGCTGGAACAGACTGTGATGGTGAATTACTCCCAGGAGCAAAGTATTTCCTTTTCATTGTATTCATCAATTTACCTCAAGCCACTTCCTGCTTTCTTTTTTAAAGGACTAGTCCTTTCAGCTCAGTTCCTGTGGTTGACGGGAAATAATCAATAAACAATCTCTAATAGGAATAGAAAAGAATTTTATTCAAGCCAAACTGAGGACTATAGCCCAGTAGACACAGATTCAAGAAGCACTTGAATTGTGTTCCGCTGAACTACAAAACAGGGGAGGCGTATATAAGCAAAAACCACGAAGTTACATAAATTGTTTGTCAAGAATTAGGACTGGAACCGGCAAGATGTTCGTTAAGTAAGGATTGGTTGGGGTCCAAAATGGTTGCGTAGTTACAAGGGGAGACCTTGAGACCATAAGGTTGTAGCTGGCAGCTGCTAGCAGACATTGTTTCCAGAATGGCTGGTGGTGTCCTTGATTCTGAAACAGTTCAGAAAATTCAGGTTCTCAGTGATGCAAGAATGTGTCTGAAATCACATCCACAAAGGCCATCCGGCTCCATTTTGAATGCCTGAACCATAGTTAGTCCATTTTGATATTTCAATGTATTCTCTTCTTGAATGGTGAAAGCAGATGTGCAATGCATATGGTTTAACAGGCCATAAGACAGGCTGTTCTAATTTGCATAAAATTCAAGTCAAATCCTGTGTAAGCCAGAACGACTTCTCCATATCTCAATATGTGAACATTTCTTCCATCACTGTGTGGTTTAATATTTATTGGCCGCTCCTGTGGAGAAAAGGGAACCCTCTTACACTGTTGGTGGGAATGTAAATTGATACAGCCACTATGGAGAACAGTATGGAGGTTCCTTAAAAAAATAAAAAAAGAACTACCACATAACTCAGCAATCCCACTCCTGGGCATGTATCTGGAAGAAAACCATAATTCAAAAAGATATATGCACCCCAATGTTCATTACATCACTATTTACAATAGCCAGGTCATGGAAACAACCTAAATGTCCATCAACAGAGGAATGGATAAGGAAGATGTGGTACATATACACAATGGAATATTACTTGACCATAAAAAAGAATGAAATAATGCCATTTGCAGCAACATGGATTGACCTGGAGATTGTCATACTGAGTGAAGTAAGTCAGACAAAGACAAATATCATATGATATCGTTTATATGTGGAATCTAAAAAATGGTACAAGAGAACTTATTTACAAAACAGAAATAGAGTCACAGATGTAGACAACAAACTTATGGTTATCAACGGGGCGAGGGGGGAGGGATAAATTGGGAGATTGGGATTGACATATATACACTACTGTATATAAAATAGGTAACTAATAAAAACCTACTGTGTAGCCCAGGGAACTCTACTCAATACTCTGTAATGACCTATATGGGAAAAGAATCTAAAAAAGAGTGGATATATGTATATGTATGACTGATCCACTTTGCTGTACACCAGAAACTGACACAACATTGAAAATCAACTGTACTCCAATAAAATTAATTTTAAAAAATTTACTGGCTGCTCCAATTCTATTTCACTTCCAGATGTATGTCCCAGCACCTTTATTCAGTGTGGATGCTGTTGTTCTCCTGGAGCCCTGTGGTTTTTGGTCTCAGGTGAAGGGCTCTAGACGCAACTACTTCCCTGCCTTTGCAAGAGCTGGTGACCTCGTAGGTAGACATCACTGACTGTGGAAACCTTCTCCAAGCTTAGACAATAGCAACCCCCTAAAGAGGAGAAACTACCAACTGTTCATGCACGTGGCACCAAGGACAAGAAGGTGTAACACTAAACACACTGCTTTTGTAATCTGTACCTAGAACGTTAGAACTGCTATTAAAATTCAAGATCCTAATTTTTCAATTGAAAAAACAGACCCAAAGATGTGATGAAATTTACAAGTTTCCTGAGAGAGGGAATGCAAGCCCAGGTTAGAATCCAAATGTCAACTCCTTTCCCCTAGTTCAAGAGTGGAAAAAACTACTCAATAGTGAATAAAAATACTGAAATGCAACTTTCCTTTGCCCTTTGCATTGGCTATAGACCCTCTCTTACAAAAATTTATTTTATAAGAAAAAGAAGACTTAATTCTTATTAATTCAATGTAGTGCCATTCAGGCCCCCAGGGGGTTGTTTTTCTCATAATCCAGGACCTTTGCTGCCATTAAGAATCATAGATAATCACGAGTTCTCACCTGCTCAAAATAAGCCCTGAGCCTTTCCCAGCGGATACCAGCCAACGTGGAACGCTTTGCTTCTCCCGAAAGCGCACTGCAGGGGCCTGGCTCATCTGTGACTGGTTGGCGGGAAGAGCTGGGTGATGCTGTCCCACACTGGCCTCCTACACCGCACGCTCTACATCTTCAGGTCCTTCACATGACTGTGCCCTTTCTGGGGTAGTACTGTTCCCTGCTTCTGTGACCCTGTAGTCACGTCATCAACCACAAGATGGACATTTTGACCTCCTTTTGGAGAGAAAAGTCATCTTCTGCTTAGAATTCGAGCTGAATCTGGATTTGCTTTTGCAGTCAGGGTCATGGCACCATGGACTCCCCACTGACCACCCGCTCTGGGCTGCCGTGTCGGACCCCAACTCTATGTGAATTGTACGAGGCCCTTGGGGAGAAGACAGGTGGCAAAATGAGAGAGATTGCACCATAATGTCTTTAAGAAGCCCACAGCACAAGCTCACTATTTTGTGAGCTTGTTACATAAGTGACCCTGGAGGGAAGTTGATCTGGTAGATATCAGAACACATTGCAGGAAAAAATGGAGAAACAGGAGCAGTTCCCAGAGAACCAAGGGCAGGAAATGGCAAATCAGGTTTGAGGAAGGGCCGAGGGTACGGCAGCAACCTGGGGTCAAAGGAGCATCACGACATCCAGCAAGGAATGACAAACACAGCAGGATTGTTTTGTTGCTGCTGTTGTGATGTGATTATTCTCTTAGAGGAAAAAAATGTGAAGCACCTGGTTCCCCCTTTCTCTCTCTTCTCTGAGGACATGATCAGAGGGAAAGGCTTTATTTATGTATTTATTTGGTTGTGCCGGGGCTTAGTTGTGGCAGGCGGGCTCCTTAGTTGCAGCACGTGGGCTCCTTAGTCATGGTGTGCAAACTCTTAGTTGCGGTATGCACGTGGGATCTAGTTCCCTGACCAGGGATCGAACCTGGGTCCCCTGTGTTGGGAGCGTGGAGTCTTACCCACTGCGCCACCAGGGAAGTCCCGGGAAAGGCTTTAAATAGTAGCAATGATTTTTTTTTTTTTTTTTAGATCTCTTATAGATAAAGGAAGTGACAGGATTTGAGTGACTTGCCAAGTTCACATGGCTACTAACTTTAAGAGCCAGTTTTCAAAGCCAGGATCTGTCGGATTCCAAAGCATCAACTCTTTTCAGTCTGTCATGTGGAACTTAGCGGGGAGGGAGCTAGGGGAGTGCAGTGGCTGTGTCCCAGTTCTGGGTGAATTCAGTGGGTTGGAACCTTCTGCAATTGTTATTTGCAGCTTCTACCTGTATTTTAGGTTTACTCAAGCTGCCCATGAGAAGCTGAGCTTCATTTGACTGCCATCTAGTGGTCATTTAATCTCTGTAGGGAAGCTAAGTAGAGTTTTTGATTCTCATGTCTTTGCTGAAGAGCCATGAAAATCATTTAAATTTGCAAAGATGTACATCAAGAAACAAAGAATGTTCCCCCAAATCTTAACTTATGTCACACAGAGAAATCTAAACACACTATGAGATCACTGAAAATGAACTTTGTAAATTATTTAGTCTAACTCTTTTACTGATAGGAAAATTTGATACTCAAGAGAAATATAAAGGATTACAAAGAATGTTCTCTACACATTATCTATGTAAAGAGAGCATATGATCAAGAGCACAGGCTTCAGAATTGGCCTGCCTAGGTTTAGTTCCATCCCTTATTAGCTGGGTGGCCTTGGCCAAGTTGCTTAACCTCTCTGAGCCTGTTTCCTCATATGTGAAAGGGTAACAGAGAAGAACAAACCTGACTCCATAGTGGATCTATTCCTTTAGCTCTAACCCTTGTGCTCCGTAGCCTGTGCTTACTCATGTTGGCTTTGCACCTTTTGTAAAAGAGTGTTGCCTATAGCCTGAAATATACAGGATAGCCTAGTCTCGGGGCTCTGACCTTTAAAGGTATAACACTTCTCCATTAAACATTTGCAGAACAGAGAATAATATTTGTCTTGTTGGAGGTTTATAGGAACATTGTGACCAGACCTATGTGGTCAGCTGCAAGAACAAAGGATTCCAGCACCAAGAAGTTTGCAGCTACCAGCCACACCCCCTCCCCTTTTAGTATAAAAGAAGCCTGAATTCTAACTCAGGTAAGATGGTTCTTTGGGACACTAGTCCTCCATCTTCTCTGTCTGCTGGCTTTCTGAATAAAGTCTGTATTCCTTGTCCCAACACGTCATCTCTCCTGATTTATTGGCCTGTTTTGTGGGGAGCAGTACAAGCTTGGACTCAGTAACAAAAGATAATAATAGTATCTATGATATCAAATTGTTGAGATAGTTAGATATATAGATACATAGATAGATTTAGATGGAGATTACTTGCAACAGTGCTTGGTACATGGTAAGCACAATACAAACATGCCTATTTTTAGACTAAAGATAAGTTTATTATAAACCTTAGGGTAATTAAACTGACTACTTAAAGCCCAGTATAACAAATGTGTTAAAAGCATTTTAAGAGCATAATACAGAGCCTCTGGAAGCATGGCTATTTTATAATAATTGACATGATAGTGGTTAGTCCTGGGAAGCTATTTCAACTTGAATCCTTAAATAGTTGAAGAAGAAAGAAAAGGCAGGAGAGGGTAAAGACAAGGGGTAATGAAGAGGAACCACATCCTCTTTGTCATTCATTTATTGATTCATCCACTCAATATTCACTGTCTACTATATCCTAGGGACCATACCAGGTTATTTCAGGTCAGTGGTTCTTAAATGTGTTCCACAAGGTCAAAACCACTCTCATAATAATACTAAGATGTCAGCTACTTTTTTTCACTGTTGACATTTGTACTGATGGTATAAGTGAGTAGAACTGTTGGTGTGTCCCATGGATCAAGGCAGTGGTACCAAACTATCTTTGTATTCCCTGCACCGCACTCCCAGCAAAGGATATGCTCGGCCCTACCCCGCCCTGCTCTGTCAGTATGACCATTTTTTTTTTTAATTAATTAATTTTATTTTGTTGCGTCAGCTCCCGAGCTGCGGCATGCATGTGGGATCTTCCCTGACCAGGACCCCCTGCATTGGGAGCACGGAGTCCCAACCGCTGTGCCACCGGGGAAGTCCCAGTATGACCATTTTTAACTCATCATTTCATGTAATGCATTAAGGTTGATAAATCTCCTCACACCAAATCTTTACAAGTGAGATTGGTCTGTGGTGATCAGGTTTAGATATTAAAGTTACACTAGATTCATAAAATACATTGGGAAAGTTTCCACCTTTTTCTATAGTTTTGACTAGTTTAAATCAAGCAGTTAAAACACAGCTATGATCCCCTCTGGCCTTGCTGTCTTTGGTAGAGCCTTAATTACATTTCCTATTTATGGTGGAATTAGTCAATTAAATTTTCTATTTCTTTTTGGGCAAATATTCATTCTTTATCCTAAAGTTTCATAAGTTAACAAAAATGTGTCTTGGTGTTATAAATCTCGTCAATCCTCCCCCCCCCCCCCCCCCCCCGCCCCCCCAGGACATAGGGATTTCTATTTGCAAAATCAAGCCTTTGTTTCAGGACAATTTTTTAAAAATACATTTGACTGTAACACATGCATCTATAAAGATGCTTGTGTGTGGTGCCTGATTGCTCACCTTTGACACCAGTGTCAGTTATTTGCTGACTAGAGCAGAAAGGAGCGGCAGGAGATAACGATAGCTTTCATTCAGTACCGTTATCTAAAACACCCTCTCATCAAACCTGTTATCTTTCCTGGGAGCCCCTTGGTTCTCAGCCTTCAAGTTAGTAGGGCTTACAGCTGGTGTGGCTTCCCTTTCAGTTCCACAGCTCCAGCCATTCTGTTGTAGAGGATTCGGGTCTAAGACCATCAGATGGACATTTCAGAGAATCAGCATCTGGAATGAGGTCTGGGGAGCCTTATGTCAAGACTTCAGGCTGTCCTCATTTTGTTCCAATTCTCAAAGCATTTGGGAGGTATTTTTATTATAA